>NC_134405.1:7160617-7363117 GCF_038048845.1 Mixophyes fleayi
GGTAGCCCTGTGACCATTCTGTTTCTCGTTTCTCAAATAATGTGGATTATAGTACTATTTATAGCCCTTGCTTTTGTTCCCTAGCTCACCAGACTAACCCTGCATTGTCCAATTACATGTGGTTAAGGGGACATTGTAGTTCAATGTAAATATGTATATTGTGTATTATATATTGATGACTTGCAGTAATGTTATTCATTGTCCTTAAACTGAATCCAGGAGGGTTATGGGTAAAGATCAGGTGGTGTCCAGAATACAGGTGAGAGGGCTGGAGCTGCATTCATTCTCCCCCCTCCTTCCTCTACAGGAAGCATGGAACAGCTGGGGACTGTGTGACATCACAAAGTAGTGTAAGGGGTTAATTTTAGGAGGGGCTCACTGCTACCTTATCCTTGGAAGTAGGGGAAGTCAATTAGCATCAATTGTTCTCCTTAGGACTGGTCCAAACATTCTGTCTGCATCCCAGCAGGGGGCTTCTGTGAAAGGACAGCTCATCTTCACTGCCCTGTCCAAACCCCCTAGTCCTGCATTGACCAATGGTTAAGAAGAATAGACCCAGGGGTTTGCCCAGGGAGGGGAAAGACTGTGGAAATTAGACCTGAGATATAAGGGACGACTCCAGGGGGGGAAGGGTGTTCATTCTGGGATTTCATTGATGAAGAGTGCAAGACTAGTTTTTTGAGTTGTCGTTCTCTACTAGTCTATATATGCAGCTGAGAGAGATCCATGGGTCGTGAAGTCTGGACAGCCAGGTGACTATAACTCCTTAAACTAGTGGGGTAAGGGAGAGATGATATGGTAAACCTGCCTGGCATTTATTTACTGTGTGTACATAATATTCTAGTGTTGTTTGTATGACAATAAATATACTGTTGTATTTTTCTAACTGCATTTGCCTGAGTGACTATACGAATCCTAGAAGGTACTGGGTAGACTTCCCTGGTATAGGAAGGCACCCGTGGGCAGCCAGCGTGAAGTGGGTAGCATTGGGCCAGATAAACCCGGTATCTTCACAATTAGCTTTCAGTGAGCCCAGTGTTTTTGCAGGAAACCATGTTGACATAAGTAATTTCTGGCTTTTAGTTTTATGACAATAACATATACAGGCCACATAAAATATAACATATACATACGACAGTATAAAGGTGTCATGGTATTTTTTCATTTTCAATGCATGAAACATAAAGTATCCATATTCAGCATTGCATAAAAGTAATTCAGCTGTGCAAATAAACTAGTTACCCATCAACAAAAAAGTCACCTGACTGTTCAATCCGGTCTTATTGTCTTCAATATTTCCAGTCACCCCATAGTACTGATTATTCTCACCCATGTAACATTGTTCACATGATCTATCAACCTTTGTAGTTATCTGTATCTGCACATTTCAGGAAGAATCACCAATCCCTTTGCTTGTCTCTGCAGCACCTCTGTGGTATACCTAAATGTCTTACTTACAGCATATTGACTATCGGTGAAAGAATAAGGGCTAGATTTACTAAATTGCGGGTTTGAAAGAGTGGAGATGTTGCCTATAGCAACCAATCAGATTCTAGCTGTCATTTTGTAGAATGCACTAAATAAATGACAGCTAGAATCTGATTGGTTGCTATAGGCAACATCACTTCTCCAAACCTGCAGTTTAGTAAATATACCCCTAAGTATTAATGCAGCCCAAGAGAGACCTTTTCATCTTCTTCTCTATATCAAGTAATGCATCTCCTTTAATTACAGATAAAGAGTACAACATATATGGATGGACCTGAGACTTGTTTGGAGTGTCTTCTGCTGTCCACTGTAACATATGTTTTCTGGCTATAAAGAGGACAAACTCTGTAACCTGAAAGGCTTCTTAGAGACTGTACACATCTTAGGATCCCATCAAATAAGCACAGTGACACCAACCGTTATTTGGGAAAGTGATTGATGAGTGCTGTAACTCCGTAACTTTGTTTGCATGGTAATAATATCCAGGAACAATATGCAGAAGGATAAATAAGCATTTTTTTTTTCTCATGCCTTCATTATAAAAATGCAAACAGGGCTTTATCTAAGGCATCTGTGTCCAGAATTAAGGGTAATGTAGAGTCTGGATGAGCTAAGACCAGTTGTATAGTGAAAACTTTCTTTAAAATGACATTTCGAGCCTTCATGTTCATAGTGGTAATGGGAGCCACAATTTTAGAGATATTCTGGACTAAGCACCGGTAAACCATTGAACCACTTTGTCATCTTTTGAGGGGTCCATTTGTCAATGGCCTTGGTTTTGACTTTTTTTGGGGGGGCGTGGCTTGACCGGACATGGAGTAGGACGCTCAACGTTTTGCTCTCCCTGAAATATCTGTGCAAAAATCCATTTTCTCTGCACTTATCTGTAAAGTTCAGGCATCCACTGGGTGATTAGGCTTCCTGGGGTGTCTGGAGCTTGGCTCCGGCTGTCCGGTTGGTGAGGAATACCTATATTGGGGGCTGTGGCGAGTGTAGGCGGCGGAGATCGGGCGTGGGTTTGTGGCTTGGACATCTCTGCTAGTCGTGTCTGGCCTAAGGAAGATCCACTGAGATCCCCCCCCTCCTCCCCCAGAGATTGCGGGGAGTGTGATTGGGCTGGTTTGAGTGCCAAGAGGGAACGTGCCCAGAGATCGGGCGGGAGGCGGCCATTTTGGGACGTGGCTGGACTGGTCCGAGAGACAGCGCCCGGGTGAGTCTGCACCCCCCCCATCCTGCGGTCCTGACACACGGTCTTCTGAAGGACCCCCTCGCTCCTCTCTGGACCTCCATTTACAATTCTCACAAAGTCCTGCTTGTAATAGACATACTGTCTCCCTGGGAATGAACCTGGGCTGTTACACTGAGTTGGATCTCAGATATATGCAAAGCGCTGAGGCATCAGTCGATCGTGCTGGACACTGTTAACCTGTAGTATAATTATACCTAGTGTTACCCTGGCACCATATAATAAATGCTGGAACTGTGATTGACTGGCTGTGTGAATATATTGTACAAGAAGACCTCAGTGGCCTGTGCTGCATTAATACAACAGTGTACCGGAGAGGAGTGTACCTTGTTGACTCAAGTATAAACAAGGACTGTACTTTGACTCTTTTCCTCAGAGATACTGTATGGAATGTGGATTAACTTACTGTCCCTTGCAGAACAAATACAAAGGTGTGATGAATTGAGACTACTGCCCTGTGCTTTTGTCAATTATACTATCACACAGCTCACAAAATCTTGAGTGTTTATACTCGCAACAGTGAATTCCTGTGTGCTATACTTACCTGCATACAGAGTAGTTTTTCTCGGTTCCTGTTCCAGTGTGAGCCTATAATGTTGGTGTCTCTGAGTCACCGTTTCTTTCATATTCATATATGGGCAAGACCAACGGTGCAACTGCAGCTGCAAAATTAGAGAAGTCTGTGTGAACATCTGCAGCAACTCAATCTTCAGAGGCATCCGGGGAGTAAATGTATCAAGCTGAGAGTTTTCCGTCGAGTTTGAAAAATCAATCAGATTTTAGCTATCATTTGTTTAATACATTGTACAAAATGATAGCTTGAATCTGATTGGTTGCTATAGGCAACTTCTCCACTTTGGAAAACTCTCAGCTTGATACATTTACCCCCAGGTCTGCAAAGTCTGCCACTCCTGGGACTGATGGTCCCCCTACATCCACAGAAGATTCTAATTCCATCCAGCAGGTCCTCCTCACTATAACTTCCTCTGAAAAGTGAGTCACAGATCGCATTGAGGAAGTACAATCTGATCTCTCCCTTATTCGACATGATCTACAAAAAGTGAGGGAACGAGTTGGAGACTCGGAACACCAAATTTCCTCACTAGAAGATGCATCAGCCCATATTAGGGGAGAAATCTCAGACTTAGCTACTCAAGTCAACCTGTGTAAACAAAAAATGTCTGATATAGAGGGCCGGCTCCGCAGGAATAATGTCCGCTTTATGGGCCTTTCGGAGCACGTGGAACGATCCACTCCTGAATCTTTCCTTGAGACCTGCCTTGTTCGTGAATTCGGATGAGAGGCCTTAACTTTAAAGTTTGCAGTTGAGCGTGCCCTTCTCCTCCCATTCTAGGCTCCTGTGCCAGGGGCTCCGGCCTGTACATTTATAGCCAAGATGCTTCTCTACAAAGACAGAGACACTATTTTTCGCTTGGCCAGAACGCAAGGACCTCTCAAATACAAGAATCATGTGGTGTCAGTGTTTTCTGACTTTGCTATTGAAGTTCAAAATAGCAGAACCCAATTCACCCAAATCAAGCGGCAGCTTCGAGATGTACAACTACCCTATGCAATGCTTTTCCCTGTGAAGCTCCGGGTGGTTGCGAATGGTCGTTCTCATTTCTTATCCATGCCCAGGAAGACTGCGACCTGGCTGGACGGCAGGCGAAATGAGAACTAATCCTGGTTTGAAATGACTTGATTAATAAATGTTGGCTTCTCTACTTTTTTAGAGGTTTAATGAGGATGTTTATTACATTATGTTCTACTTCTTAAACTACGGGGTACAGAGATTATACTAGGGTAGGGCCCTGTGCCGCAAGCTAGGACCAGGTAGCTCTCTCCAATACTGGTAAGACTGTTACAATTTCTTAGTTATTAGTTAGATAGGGAATGGTTAAGGGATTAAGTATACTATTGTTTTTATTTTGGTATGTGGGGTGGGGGGTTGGACTGAGAGTTAGGAGCTCCACTGATATGCTTAACAAAAGCAATACTTTATGCTCTTTACTCTGAATCTGCAAGATGTTTTGTACTTTTATAATACCACAGGTTGTTGTACTATATGTAATTTTGTTGAAACCTTTTGAAATATGCTGTTCTTATTATTCTCTAACGTATTATACATTCAGTTATGGTACGGATCGGGAATTATCTGTGGGGACTTCAAGATAAAGGATGGGATTTCCTAGGATGACAAACGGGGGACTTCAGCAACTTATGTGGAACATACGGGGACTTAATGATCGTATTAAAAGGTCCTTAGTCCTTACACAATTGAAAAAATATAATCCAGATGTGGCTTGTCTGGCGGAGACGCACTTGGTGGGAGGTAGGGTAATGGCCTTGAAAAAATCCTTGGTGTGTTGGGGATACCACTCGGTGCATTCCTCGTATTAGCTGTATCGGTGCTGATTAAAAAGAATCTAAGATTTGCGTTAGAAGAGGTACAATTAGACCCCGTTGGTAGATATGTGTTCCTTCGAGCTCTGATAGATAATTACCCTGTCATACTCCTGTCTGTGTATGTTTCCCCGCCTTTTAATTCAGAAGTACTCAAGAAGGCCTCCAAATGTATTGCCCTTTCCCCACAAGTCCCGGTAATATGCCTTGGAGACTTCAATGCGGTTATGGACAAGAGTCTTGATAGATGGCGGGAGTCGACCCCAGTAATGAGTGGCAGCCCTTCTTCATTCTCTAAACTAGTAATGGATATGGGATTAATGGATATTTGGAGGTCTCGATACCCTTCCCAGGGAGTATTCTCCTGCTACTCATTATCCCACCATGTTTTTTCTCGTATAGATCTAGCTTTAATATCCAGTAGGTTGGCCCCGTTGGCTAGAGAAATTGAGTACCTTTCTAGGGGAATATCTGATCACTCTCCAATACTGTTGGTTGTAGCTCTGACCCCCAATGCCAGAATTAGATTCTGGAAACTTAACCCATTTTGGCTCACTCTTATGGGATCGGGTGGAGACTTGACAACACACTGGGAAGGGTTCTTCTCACATAACCTTACCACAGCAAGCCCACCTGTCCTCTGGGACGTCTTTAAAGCGTTCCTCCACTGTACGCTGATAAACTAGGTTGTGGGACAAAAGAAGTCCTCCAGAGCAGAGGAATCAAGATTAGACCAGACCTGCCGTGATTTGGAGCAAGTATACTTGAGAGCTAGGCTCCCTGCGGATCGGCTGACCTGGCTGCATGCGCAGAAAAATTGGGCGAACTATTTGCTGGACAAATCTACACGTAGACTCTTTTCTAAACACACTATGTACACACAGGGGGATAAGAGTGGAAGCCTTATGGTATACCTAGCTAGAACTGAATTGCAAACTCAAACCATAACTGCCATTTCTGACTGGACAGGGACTACTCAATATGAAAACATTGCTAGTTTTTCGAGCCTACTATGAGGATTTGTGTAGCTCCAGGGTGGACTATTCCACTCCCCAATTAGATGATTTTCTGTCTCGGGTGTGTCTGCCTAGGTTTTCATTTGATGATACAAACTCCCTTGAGGCTTCTATCACTGTAGAAGAAATTGAGGCGGCCATAGCATCCTCTCCATGTAAAAAGGCCCCGGGGGTGGATGGTTTGCATATGGAGCTGTACAAAAAGTTTGGTAGCTTCTTTATCCTTATATTACTGGAGCAATATAATAAATTTTATGAAACAGCCGCTTTGCCACCTTCCATGTTGGAGGCAATAACAGTGGTCATCCCCAGGCAGGGAAGGATCCATTGCTTCCTGAATCCTAAAGGCCCATCTCCCTTTTGACAACGGACGTAAAAATTTTAGCCAAAATACTTGCTATGAGACTGAATAGGGCTATTGATCAGCTGATCCACCCAGACCAGACAGGGTTTATGGCAGGGAAGTCCTCGGCCATCAATCTTCCCCATCTCTATACTCATATACAAATGCCGGGTGGTCATGGAAAAGGGGCAGTGATAGTATCCCTAGATGCAGCCTAAGAATACGACTCTGTAGAATGGGAGTATTTATGGGCAGTCATGAACAGATTTGGTATAGGCCCCAAGCTTTTGTCCTGGGTGAGGCTGCTATATTCAGCCCCAGTGGCCAGAGTCAGTGTGAATGACCACACGTCTTCCCCATTTGCGTTGGGTAGAGGCATGAGGCAGGTATATCCGCTCTCGCTACAGAGCCTCTGGCATGTATGATGAGGGCACGCCCTGAAATTTGTGGACTCAGGGTTGGGGACGGGGTAGACAAGGGTGCACTTTATGCCAATGAATTGCTTCTATTTCTACAAGACTCTGGGTCATCCCTTGTCACCCTGCTGTATCTGGTGGAGGAGTTTGGTGGCTTCTCTGGCCTGAAGACAAATTGGTCTAAATCTAACATTTTTCCCATTGGTGGGTGAGTCCTTAGAGAGCGCTGCTGGGTCCCTCCCGCTGCAATGGACAATGAAATTTAAGAACTTAGGAATTCGGATCAAACATTTGTACACTGAATACATCTCTCTTAACATCGATCCAGTGATCAATTATCTTTGGGCCAAGACATCTACCTGGACTAGACTGCCTCTATCAGTATCGGGTAGGATCAATTTAATTAAAATGGTCCTGCAACCGAAATTCTTGTACCCCTTACACCATTCTCCAGTTTATCTTCCAAGGAGGATCTGCTCCCAAATCAATAAATATATGTCCTCTTTGGTCTGGGGGGAGAAGCGAGTATGGATTAGGCTAACCTCCTTATGTCGACCTCGAACGTTAGGCAGCTTTGATCTCCCTGACGTTATGGCCTACTATTTTGCAGCGCAGCTGGCTCACCTTCGTGATTGGGTTAAGGATTCACCGCCACCTGACCTCATGAGTTTCCTGAACGGATGTATAGGGTTTGACAGACCCCCCATACAAGCCCTCTTGGGCACAAAAGTCCCTAGTACGGTCCCACCATTGCTTAAGCAGGCTTTGATGATCTGGGGCGTTGTGGGGAGGGCGCTGCTGTCCACTGGGTTGGATAAGGATTCCCCAATATGGGCAAATAGTAATTTACCGGAACTATATAAACTAAGACTATTTTCCAAATGGAGAGATGTGGGTATTATTTCTCTGGGACAATTGTACTCCAGCGGCATCCTTAAATCTTTCGCAGAATTACAGGCAGATTTCCACCTACCAAACAACTTATTTTATACATACTTACAATTACGACATGCCCTAGTGGCAGTTTTGCAGCGCTCTTCGCTTCGGATCCTCTCCGTCTACTTCTTAGACAAATAGGATCCACAAAGACAATCTCGGTGCTATACGCCAATATACTTTCCAAACTCGCCCCTGACGACCTGTCTCAACTGCGACAGGGGTGGGAAGTGGGCCTGGGGCCTCTAACAGATGAGGACTGGACCTATATACTTGACAGCGCCCGGGAGGCCACCTCGTGCACCAGGTGTAGACAGGTTCCGATATACATTTTGCATAGAGTGTACTATTCCCCTTGCAGATGTTAGGAACCCCTCCAGTCGGTACAACACAACCCGGAGTCTACTCTGCCAGTCAGGTGTTCACTGGAGCCCCTAGTGGTGGGGACAGACTGGGCTGCAGACTAACAGAGGGTCGTGAAGTGTGTACCGGCTGGGGAGAACCCAGGCAAACGAGGTGAAGTCCAAGTAGAGGTCTAGGGCCAGCAGCAGATAGCAATTCCAATAAACAGGCCGAGGTCAAGGGTCACGAGCAGACTGTCACGGGCACTAGGAGTTCTGCCCAGGATACACCAGTTGATAATGCTTACCAGAGGGGCGGGGTTTAGACAGCGGTCCTCTGGCAGTAGGGTGAATAGTAGGAACGTATATAACAGCAGATGGAGAGAGAATGCCAATGGAATAGATGAGAGTCAGTGACTTGCAGCTATACTGGTAGGAGAGTCAGCGACTTGCATCATTGGCAGTGGAGCGGATCTCCTGGATACCAGCGGACTTGAGTGAGTACAAGGAATTAGATCTGTGGTAAAAACCATAATTGCAGCAAAACGGGGAGGTTTTGGTAGATGAGTGACATGAATTATTACATTATATTACATTATTCTGCCCAGGGTAACAAGGAGGACCAGTTATCATGGAATTCCAACGTGTAGCATCGTAAAAATTGCTCTAAGGACTGGTTAACCCTTTCAGTTTGCCCATTTGACTGAGGGTGGTATGCAAATGAAAATCTTGATTCCGAGCAGGGTACAAAAGGATTTCCAGAATTGTGCTATGAACTGTGAACCACGATCGGAGACGATGTCAGTAGGGAGTCCATGGAGACGGAAAATATGTTGGATGAATAAGACGGCAAAATCTCGAGCAGTAGGTTAGCGGTATAAAGTGTGACATTTTGCTGAACCTGTCTACCAAGACCCAAATGGTATTATGTCCTGCAGAAGGTGGCAGATCGACTATAAAGTCCATGGACAAGTGTGTCCAAGGTTTTGCAGGAATGGCCAATGGAACCAACTGACCTACTGGACGAATCCTAGGGATTTTATTCCTGGCACAAACCTCGCATGAGAGGACATGACTCTTGACGTCAGCAGACAATGATGGCCACCAGACCGTACGGGAAAGGATTTCTAGCGTCTTCTGAATTCCAGGGTGTCCAGCAGTCCTGCTATTATGCGCCTCTGCAAGAACCGCCTTCCTTAAATGGACTGGAACAAATAGACATCGCTCCGGAGTAATATCAGGGGCTAATCATTGAAATCTCTGAAGTGTAATACTCAGGTCTTGGGTTAACCCAGCATGGATTATGGAAGGTGAAATAATAGGCTCTGGGTTTGTAAATGGAACATGGTGAGCCAAAAAGCTTCTGGACAGAGCATCTGTTTTTAGAACCTGGTCGGTAGGTGATCATGAAATTAAAATGGGTAAAGAACAATGACCAACGGGCCTGTCTGGGATTTAGGCATTTGTAGTCTGTGATAACGGAGATCTGATGTGAAGCACCCTCCAGCCAATGCCGTCACTCCTCGAAGGCCCATTTAATTGCAAATAGTTTCCTATTACCGACATCATAGTTGGCTTCTGCTGAAGAGAACTTACGGGAGAAATAGGCACATGGGTATAGACGATGAGTATGCAGATCCTTCTGTGATAGGATAGCAACGGCACCGACGTCAGAGGCATCAACCTCAAGAACAAATGCTTTAATTGGATCCGGGTGTTTAAGGACTTGAGCGGAAACAAAGGCTTTCTTCAAGCTTTCAAATGAGGCTATTCCTTGGGGCGACCAATTAGTTGGATCCATTCCTTTGCGAGTCAGGGCGACAATGGGAGCCACAATATCAGCAAAGCCACGAATGAACCTTCTATAGTAGTTGGCGAAGCCCAGGAACCTCTGCACCGCTTTAAGATTGTTTGGTTGCACCCAGTCCAAGATGGCTTGAACCTTAGTTGGATCCATGAAGAATCCCACAGAAGAGATTACGTAGCCCAAAAAAGATACCTTCTGCACCTCGAACTCACACTTTTCTAGTTTGGTGTAAAGGTGGTTTTCTCGTAATTTCCGTAGAACCTGTTTGACGTGATCCTGATGTACGGACAAAGATCTAGAATAGATGAGGATATTGTCTAAATAGACGACCACGAAACAATCCAGGAACCCCCGAAGAACTTCATTAATCAGGTCCTGGAATACTGCAGGTGCATTGCTAAGACCAAACGGCATAACCAGATACTCGTAGTGGCCAGAGTGCGTATTGAATGCCGTCTTCCATTCATCTCCTTCTTTGATACGGATGAGGTTATACGCTCCACGAAGATCGATTTTGGTGAAAACTGTAGCACCTTTTAACTGATCAAATAATACGGAGATGAGAGGAAGGGGATATGTTTTCTTAACGGTAATGAGATTCAATCCCCGGTAGTCAATACACGGTCTTAGTCCTCCGTCCTTTTTGGATACAAAGAAGCATCCCGCTCCTACTGGAGATTTAGATGGCCTGATGAAGCCTTTCTCCAGGTTTTCATCAATGTATTCCTGCATGGATTTGGTCTCTGGACCAGAGAGGGAGTACAAGCGTCCCTTGGGTAACTTGGAACCAGGAATAAGCTCGATGGCACAGTCGAAGTCACGGTGCGGTGGTAAAGTATCAGCAGCTTTTTTGGAGAACACATCCCAGAACTCATGATATTGTGAGGGAAGCTGCTCCGGAATAGACTGAGTCACACGCAGAGGCAGTGTCAAGCAAGACTGTGTACAATAAGAGCTCCACTGGACAATTTTTCCTTTTACCCAATCCATGACAGGGTTATGACGGGAAAGCCAAGGATGGCCCAGGATCAAAGGAACCGACGGACATTCGATAAGGAAGAAGATTATGGACTCTGAATGGAGAGCTCCAATGTTCAGCTGTAGTGGCGGGGTCTCCCAGGTAATCTTGCCGCCAGGCAATGGACTCCCATCTAAGTCACATACAGTAATAGCAGATTTGAGCTTTACCATCAGAATTCCAGCAGAGCGGGCGAACCCAATGTCGAGGAAGTTGCCTGCAGCTCCACTGTCCACGAAGGCCAACAGGTCCACGGAACCAGCACTGAATGTGAGCTGTGCAGGGATCAATACAGCATTTTTTGGGGAAACAATTTGCAGACCTAGGTGAACTTTCCCCTTATTCCCTAGGCATGCTCTTTTAATGACTTATTAGGGCAGGAACAGGAGAAATGGCCCTTAGTGCCACAATAGAGACATAGGCCTTGTGATCGTCTCCTGTCTCTTTCCTCAGGGGAAAGGCGATATGCTCCTAACTGCATAGGCTCCTCATCATCCGCGGGAACAGGAATCAAGGCAGATGGGAGAGAAGATGCCTGCTTCTCAGACTTTCGCTCCTTAATTCTCCTGTCAATTTTAATGGCGAGGTGCATCAGATTCTCCAATGAGGTAGAAGACGGGTATTGCACCAAAGAATCCTTGAACTAATCCGACAGGCCTAGGCGAAACTGACTGCATAAGGCAGAGTCGTTCCATCCAATGTCAGGTGACCATCTACGGAATTCGGCGCAGTACTCCTCTGCCGACCGCCGACCTTGTTTCAAGGCCCGTAGATGAGCCTCAGCGAAGGCCTTTCGATCTGGGTCATCATATAGTAGACCTAATGCCTCGAAGAAAGCATCTACCGACTGCATGGCAGGACTGGTCTGAGGCAAGGAGAAGGCCCAGGGGGTCACCCTGAAGGAGAGAAATGATAACCCCGACTTTTTGTTGTTCTGAACAAGAGGAGCGGGGTCTCAACCGAAAATAGAGCTTGCAGCTCTCCCTGAAATTCCGGAACAGGGATCTATTTCCGGAGAACCGATCTGGCAGATTCATTTTGGGTTCACAGGTGGAATCAGGAATGGATTGTGAAGGTTTTGCAGCTTCTTCCTGAACGGTCAAACGCTCAGACAATCCCTGGATCATTTAGTATAGGGACTCAACATGACCCGCCAGGGCTTGCGCCGGAGATGGTGTGGTTCCGCTTCCATCCATAACAACCTCGTCTCCGGTACGTGTGTGGGCCGGTTATAATGTTAGGAACCTCTCCAGTCGGTACAACACAACCCTGAGTCTACTCTGCCAGTCAGGTGTTCACTGGAGCCCCTAGTGGTGGGGACAGACTGGGCTGCAGACTGACAGAGGGTCATGAAGTGTGTACCAGCTGGGGAGAACCCAGGCAAACGAGGTGAAGTCCAAGCAGAGGTCTAGGGCTGGCAGCAAATAGCAATGCCAATAAACAGGCCGAGGTCAAGGGTCACGAGCAGACAGGAATGTCGGTAAACAGACCAGAGGTCAGGGTCACGAGATTCACAGGCAAAGTCCAAATCCAGGCAAAGGGTCATACATGGGTAATCAGTAGAATGTTCAACAGGCAGGAACAAGACACAGAGCAGGTCAGCAGACTGGCAATAGAAGCTATAACCGGCAATGAGGCAGCAAACCTCATTGCCTTAAATACAGACCTATACCAATCAGGGCTTGCATACACTCCTGCAGACTAATTGCTAGTACAGAGCAGGACCAATCAGGGCTTGTCCCTGAATACACACAGTTGCAGGCTAATGCCTGTTCATTCAGCCCTCTAGTTAATTAGCCCACAGGCTGTGCCTGTTTTCACGCATGCGCCCGGCTTCCAGCACTGCCGGGACGCAGCGCTATGTGAGAGGCATCTGGCCGTTGCCTTGGTGACGGCCAGGCAGGAAGAGGAAATGACGTCCCGGTCGTCAAGGTGACGGCCGGGACGCCAGGGTGAGTCAGAAGCGAGTCGAGGCGGCTGTGAGTACCGCCGCCGCTCCTGACAGCAGGTTGCTCCAGATGGGTGCCAGAACCGACTGTAACTGCCCACAATGTGGAAGATGCTCCGCTAAGTTCTGGCACCTACTCTGGGGCTGCCCTGTGGTGGGGGACTTTTGGACGTGGGTGGTGGATTGTATACAGGGCTCGTAAATTATATATCCACCTCATTTCTGTAATGAGACCGGAAAATATTTCTGGACAATGGAATGATGTGCTGTTTTGAAATGTGACTGCCCATGACATTCCTCGCAGATGCAGAGTCAATTAATATATATATATATATATATGAGGTGGATATATAATTTATGAGCACTAAGCCCTGTAGGTCTGTATGCAGATTTCGAAATAAAATGGTTCTTATAACATCATGGGTGAAAAGATGTCTATTTAAGTGCAAGATTATATTTGTATATGACACAGTTCTTTTTGGTCATTATTATGTATTGAATGCATAAGTGTGATGTATTCATACATTGTTTTTCAAATTGCATCTTTCATATAGATTGTTGACATTTTAAATTATCTAATTGTTTTTTATTTGGTATGTTAATTTCATGCAATATCCATGTGAGAAATGAAAATTAATTGATGTATAGATACATGAAAGAAAACCTATATTTCATTTGAATATCGCTACTCCGAGATCTTCAAAAAAGAATGTTGTTCGTTTTCGAACAATAAAGTTATTTGAAACCAAACCTTGTTTTCATTCCGCACAGCCGTGGACAATATCGGAAGTGCAGGAGTGCCGGTGATATGATGGGCGGATATGTAGATAGAAGGATCCTTTATAAGGACACTTTAACTGATATAGATAGTCTTGATAAAGATCCGTGTTGCTTTGGGGGTCAAACCGCGTTGGTAGATACGGAACCGGAACCCAACCTCCTTTTGACCAGTGGAGGACCTGAATTTGGAGAAATATCTTTCTGTGTGTCTCTACGTACGTTTGCCTATGGAAGTCCAATTCAGCAATCGTATTGTCATTGAGCTTCATTTTTGGTTAAGTGTTTTTTCTGTATTTTTTGTTTTTATTCTATTAAACGTTGATGGTCATTAAGATAATGCACTAGGTCCATCTCTGGTTTTTTTTGGTTTTTTTTTCATTTCCTCCGCAACACACATGTATGGAGGGGAGGAGTTAAAAGTTGAGAGCTGATAAAAAAACGTTATCTGGAAAGTCATATTGAAGGCGCATTATTTTCTGGATACCTGTAAGCACATCCCCTAGAGGGGCTGAATGGAAATTCCATCACCTGGTGTATCTTGAGTGACATTTGTACACGGAGAAATAAGGAGGGTGTAGGACTTATGGTAGTGGACTCAGTGTATGTAAATTTATGAATGTATTACACTATTTGGTGTATATTATGTTCTTTTACATGTGAGTCCAGAGACATATTATGGGATTTCATTCATTTGAGTAGAAAACTAGATCCTAAATATCAAAATTCAAGTTGAATATTTTCCTATGTGCACAGGAAAGAAAAGTACAAGTGTATGTATCACCTTTCTTTATTGTTATATAAAGTTATTGGAATAAGAGTGGATATTCTAGATACCAACACAGCTGAATACCTTAGTGAAGCGCCAAGTCAGGATTTTACAATTGGTATATGTTAGATCTAATCTACTGACATATAACATGGCTTAAACATTGCAACATTGAAGAAATTTTAAAAAAAGTGTTTCTCCTGTATGGATATTATGGTGATACAATAAGAGAACTTACTTATGATATATATGCTACATTCAGATCCTCAAGGTAACTGTCTTGTAGGAATACAGTTTTCATTTTTTATTAAAATAATTGCGACATTAAGAACATTTAAATGGTTTCTCTCCTGTGTGAATCCTCTGATGTCTTACAAGAATTGAATTTTGGGTAAAACACTTACTACATTCAGAGCATTCAAATGGTTTATCCCCTGTGTGAATTCTCTGATGATTTTCGAGAGTTGACTTTCGGGCAAAACACTTACTGCATTCAAAGCATTTAAATGGTTTCTCTCCTGTGTGAATCATCCGATTAATCAGTTGTGATTTATATGTAAAGTGTTTGTCACATTCAGAGCACACATAGGGTTTCTCTCCTGTGAGATTCATCATGTGTTTGATGTGTGATGACTTAGTTATCGAAAGTTTCTCCTATTCATAAAATTAAATTAGCTTGTGTGAGGCCTCTAAATTTTAAGAAGGATCGACGTCTGTAGTATATAGGACTTGTAGGTCAGTATTTATTGGAACACTCAGATGTTCAGAGAACAATGTCCTTTCCGACACTTCTTCCGTTTTACTGGGAATTCATCCTGCTCATTGATTACCCTGTAAGTAAAAAGTATGTTCATATTTAAAAGCCTAATGATTAATTTAATCAATCTAACTTATTTAAAGTAGTGTTATATTGTGTAAGGAAAATAAAATATTTTATACAAAAATATAACCCAGTCATTGACCATTGTTTTAATTTGTGTGTACGGTGCTGTGTCCCCATTGCCTGTCAAATGTGACGTACAGAGAATGATATCCTCCTGCTGCAGATAACAATAACTAATAAGATAATGTACATGGTCTATAATGGATTCTGTAACTATTTGTATAATCATCATATTCTGACCTCAGAAAGCACCGATTATATGTTACTGAGCTCCTGCACGGACCATACATGGGTAACACATGCCACTAATCCTGCACACGTGTGGTCAGTCCATGCACCAGGATGCAGCATTTTTTCTGCACTCATCATGAAAATGGGAATAATCAGAACATCTTCCTGTCATTCTGCTCAGTTCTACAACAATACAATATCCACAACATAATATCTACAAACATTTGTGTATCAATATCTTCTTATGCAGAATATATATGGGGACTATCTTCAGTGCAGCATAGCTGCTCAGACCTTCAGTTGTATAGACTGCATGTGTGTATTCTAGTGATCACACAAATCTGAGAATTAGCAGCTCCACCATTGTGTGACAGTAATCTCTCTCTACGCTGAATCTGCAGCTAACCACAGGATGTGATGACATATCATGTGTGTATTGTGTGAGTGACAGTAATCTCTCTCTACGCTGAATCTGCAGCTAACCACAGGATGTGCTGACATATCATGTGTGTATTGTGTGAGTGACAGTAATCTCTCTCTACACTGAATCTGCAGCTAACCGCAGGATGTGAAGGCATATCATGTGTGTATTGCTCAATGAACAAGTCCATTGTGGCAGATGGCTCAATGGTCATAATTTCACAGTTTTTTGTAAGTGGAAGAGTTTCAATAGTTTTCTTAAAATTTAGATGGTGCGTAAGTGTAAGAAGCCTTAATCGGACATGTTTAACCGTAAAGTTTTGTGTCTATGGAATTTCATAGCCTTTTGTAAAGTTAAAATATTTATATCAAATTCCGAAATATAGAATTTGAAAGCAGATAAGAACTACTTGGCCCATCTAGTTTCCATTATATTTTTTAATCCCTAATAACCAACATGTTAAAATTGGTCTATTATATTAGCCGCTACCACCTCTGTTAGATGCCTATTCCACCAATCCTCTACAGTTTTGGTACAGTAATTTTTTGTCAGATTTCCTCTAAACCTATCACCCTCCATCTCCAGTGCATGTTATTTCTCATTCCGCCTTTCCCAACAGATTTTGATCACATAAAAACACCCCACCATCTTTTCTTTAACATTTCTCCCTGCCCACAGATTGTCTCACACATACCCCCCTGCCCACAGATTGCCTCACACATACCCCCCTGGCCACAGATTGTCTCACACATACCCCCCTGCCCACTAGCTGTTCTCACACATACACCCCTGCCCACCAACTGTTCTCACACATACCCCCCTGCCCACCAGCTGTTCTCACACATACCCCCCTGCCCACAGATTGTCTCACACATGCCAATTCCAAGTGCACCTGCTTTATTCTCACATCCCTCCCTGTGAGCCAGCTTTTCTCTCATGACACCCCCTGCACACCAGCTTTTCTCTAACGACACCCCCTGCACACCAGCTTTTCTCACAAAGATCACCCCTGTGCATCCTCTTTTTTTTTACATGCCACAGTTAAAGTTGAATTTATAATAAATACAATTCATAGTGTGCAACCTGATTTGCAATATAGATCATTATTATTATTATAATTATATATATTGCTGATTTGGAAAAAGCCTATGAAATACTTTCTGAACTATTAATATTATTAACATTCAAAATGGCTGTTGGAGATGCACCAGAATGTAGATTCGTGAAGCAATGGTGATTCAATGTAACTTCTTTGTGTGACCTCAGCAGTGACATCACTTTGTAAGACACACCTACCATTGTAAAAATGTAAATCATGGCCTCCCGTCAGAGAGCTCTCTCACTCTATGGAAGCATGGGCTGTAGACAGCATTGGAACTGAATTGTACTTTTTGCTGTAACTTAAAAATGTGATAACTAAACTTCTATTTGCTGCAACATCTACAATTGGAATGGACAATACATTTATTTTACTGGCATCAAAACCACCTTCTGCGAAAACAAGAAGGTATCACCGCACCAGGTATTCACTTCCCTGTAACATAATTTTCTATTGACTTAGTCTTGTTTTACACATAATGGTCATTCGATGGTGCACCCAGAACATTACATATATATATATTACAATTCCTTATAATAATTATGTGTCCAGCAGCAGTACTAAAAAAAAAGGTACTATTTCAATAGTCATTCAGCGTCTCATTTCATAAGCTACAATTAATGAACATTACTGCTACTGAATGTAGGGGGCTATTAATTTTATGCTCCCTAAAATACACCCTTCATCATCATCATCATTTATTTATATAGCTTATTCCGCAGCGCTGTACAGAGAACTCATTCACATCCTTCCTAGGTTACACACTAATAGTGTAACTATCTCAAGCTTTAAATAGAGAACCGCTGTACTTCTGCGATGCTCATGTGAATTCTTAAGGTTTATTGCAGAGTGCCTGTCAGAATCATGTTAATTATTGGCAGAGAAAAATGTTCTTTTCAGACGTATTCTTAAGGGAAAGTCATTATCCCCTTAGGACTTTCAGTATTTCCTATTGCTGGCTTACTAACTCTTGTTTCTACTCACTGGTCTGAACTAGAAAATATGGAGACACATAGCCAGGTGAACACCAACGCGCGTTTCGCTACTCGCTTTATCAAGGAATTGTAATTAAAACCCCTCTGGGCTAATTATCTCCACAGCCTTTTTCTTGAGGTATACACTAACTAAAGCAAGTAAATAGAGAATTTGAATATATCAAAGGGAACAGGATTCTACAGTATTACAAAACAATCATTTGGAGATCAAGGGATGAAATAAAAATCTCTCTTCTGTATTTGCAAGTATTTATTGTTAGGAACTAAAATTCAGCTTTACTCACAAATATCAACCCTAACCCCACGCATATTGACTAAAGTGCTGGTCTGAGGAAAATAGGGGGGACAAACAGATTGGGGTCCCCCTTATTTCCCTCCAACCAGCCCTAGGCTTAGCCAGCTGGGACTGGTGGCACTATAGCAGGGGAACCCGCAGCAGGGGGTCCCCCTGCCATGATGCCAATCAGCCCCAGGCTTGTCAGCACAGGGCTGAATTCCCTAGGGAGTTGGGGTCAGCAAAAAAATGTGGGCCACCTCCCTAGGGGTAACCAGCCCTGTGCTGACAGCACTAGGGCTCCTGCCATACCCCTGGGTGGTGGGTATGGGGTAATAAATATGGAAAAATAAATGAATTACAAACTATTTTTACGTTGGTGAACTGCAGGTCCCAGCAAGCCCGAGCTGCCATGAACAGTCTGGGCATGTTGGTGCTTGTACTACTATAAGTACCAGCATACCCATGGCTGCCAGGACATGCTGGCACCTGGGGAACCACGTAGAAATAACTTATTGTATAAATGTATTTAAATTAACAGCGCAGGGTGCCAATTTATATAATTGCAAATGTACTGATTTTTTTATATTCTATTGTATTTCTGTATAGGATGTTGTATTTCTGTATAGGAAATTCGTTTATGCAACTGTCTGAAGAAAGGACCCCATGTTAATCTCATGTTAATTAGACCTTTTCATCTCAGTAGCCAAAAAGATAGCATTATTTATGTAGATTGTGTAACAGCAAGTTTCAGGAAATCACAGATTTATGTGATATCTGTTAAAGTATAAGATCGCATTAACTCCTAGTCAGGAGAATTTTACATCCTGAGATCTGATGTAATATTTCAGACGTTGCGGGGCCATCTAGGATCAGGCGCAGTGTTACCCCCTGCTAACGTGTGACAGAATGTGTATAAAAGGAGTTCTGTTTTACCATGTAATATCATCATTCCATCTGTAACTCTTGAAAGACCACTAGTACCACAAACTGGAGTTTAACTGTCCTTATAAGGGCTACTTGAGCTAATAAAACACCACTGCTTCAAGAACCTGCTCTGATAACTACTTACCCTGTTGTAATTCCTGTGACCTACAGATTAGACAAATTCTAATCCGTTATCCGGTTCTGATCTTGGGACCCAACATTCCAGTACCAACGTTCTGTCCGCTACCTTGCAGCTCTGGCCAGTGGGATAGGCCAGGGGGAACCATCCACAGCAACCCTGATCTGAAGGAAGAGGTCAGGGGTACTAGCCCAGGTGTCCAGCAAAGGGGTACACTAGCAGCGAAAGTTACCCAGATTCAACCAGTTCTAGGCGCCGATGTAGGAGTCTACTGGTGGCAGCATCGTAACCACCTCCTACCATGTTTAGAGGGGCGCAATTTGGGATTAAGAAAGGGGACGGTAACAAGGCAAGCGCAGCCAGTCCCCAGCAAGAGTAGACGGGGTGGCATAGGCGGTCCATCCTGTCACAGATTTCTGGTGGCAGCGGTGGGATAACCCCAGGCAGCTTTTCATGCACCAGTCAGGAAAGCCGAGTTATTCAAGAGAGGAATAACTGCAGCCAGGAGAACACACAGGAGACCCCTCTTCTACTCACCCTCAAAAGCAAGTATTCAACTGTGGCTGGATCACTTATAAGTAACTTATTGTATAAATGTATTTAATAGAAATAGTGCAGGGTGCTTATTTATATAATTGCAAATATACTGGTTTTGTTGTATTGTGTGGCACTTTGTATAGGAAATGCATTCATTTCTGAGGTATTGATTTGTAATGTATTATGCTAGGTGAGGAAATGTGTATTCAGTGACTGTCTGAGACAGGTAATCTCATTTTAATTAGACCCTTTTCATCTCAGTGGCCAACATGTCTATTTAGCCTGTATAGAGAACAGGGGGCTGTTGCCGTCCTGTCTGGTGTGGGTTTTTAGCCTGCATCTCAGACATCCTTGTTTGAATAATGAAAGCAGCAAGTGTAATTATTGTTAACTTTGCATGGTATGTAAATCCATGTTCTGGGAAAACATATTGCATCCTGATACTAAAAATAACTCAGACGTGTTGGGGCCAGGGAGGATCAGGGGTTGGCGTCTCCCCTTGCTGACATGTGTGTCAGAATGTGTATAAAAAGCGAGCTGTTTGAGCATGTAATGTATCATTCCATCTGTACCTTTCTGGATGTCGCTAGTACCTTCAACTAGTGGCTGTAACTGTCCTTATTAGGTCACTTGAGCTAATAAACATCACTTGCTTCAAGAACCTGCTTGACAACTTCTTCCCTGCTGTAAATTCCCGTGACCTACAGATTAGACCCAAATCTAATCCGTTATCCGGCTGTTTGCAGGTTAGACCCAGCTCCTAGTACCACCAATCTGCCTGCTACCCAGCAGCTCTGGCCAGTGTGAAGGGCCAGGGGGAACCATCCACAGCAACCGTTATCTGAAGGCAAGAGGTCAGGGGTACCAGCCCAGGTGCACAGCAAGGGGGTACACTAGCAGCGACAGTTACCCAGAAGGAACGCGGTGCTGGAGGCCGTTAAGTAGTACAGTGGAGGCAACATTGTAAGCCCCTTCTACTGCGGTTAGAGGGCGCATTTAGAAGAAGGAAAGGGAATGCTGTGCCATTGTGTGAATTTCTGAAGCATTATTGCCCATTAAGTTATATTGTGATACAGAGCATAACCCTCTATGAATACAGTGACCCTAAGTAGTGTGACACAAGGTACAGCTCTTGTGGGATACAGTGACATTTACATCATTCTATGCCAAGTGTTATACAACACCAGCTGCTTCTAGCCACTATGATTCATCAAGGAACGCATTCTGAGCGCAAACCCGCCTTTAGTATTAAACACACGGGTTTCGGCTTTACGCGCTCCCAGATTCATCAAGGCACTTATCTAAAGATATGTGCGCAAATGAATTCGGGTCTAGGTCTGCTGTGTTGTACTACGCAAGACACTGCAGGATACGTCCAATACCTATGTGGATTATAAATATACATAAGAACACATAGAAAATAAAATATTAAATGACTGTCGCCTGGTAATAACAGGCATTAGTGATAAAACAGTTACATAAGTGTTATTTTTTATTATTTTTTTTTCCCTCCATCAAAAACATTTATTAGGATGATATTAATGTCCGCTGACCATAAAATACATTGTTACAGTTACTCCTGATTGCAGACATGTTAGAGCATGCACACGCTACTGACATGAGTACTGATCAGGACTAGACCTGTAACTGGAGCAAGAGATATGACAGAAGAACAAATAACTTCTAGACACTCAGAGCTTAGTGAGGACGTGGCTGCGTGTGCTTGAGCTTGGATCACCCTTACTGTAAATTCACTCCGGCAGAGAGCCCTTCCCCCGCCCCGTTCACTCCCCGAAATCGTGGGCTGTAGTAAGTGTCTGTTCAAAGACAGAGCAGACAGGGCTGCGCTTACTGGCGTATGGGCTGCTCTGGAGATACGTAGATTGATTCTGCGTACAATACGCTCAAAATCAGCAGATACGTGCCTGGATTAATCAGGTCCTATATATGAAATACAAATTTAAGTAGAGTGTGATAATGCAACAAATAGTAACAGGAACCACACAAGATTATGGGGTATATTTAACAAGCGATGAAGAGACAAAATACTACCGTAAATGCTGGCAAAAGGGATGGGGTGACTGTTACATTGTGATCCAGCTGAAGCCTCTCCCGCTGGGCTGGATCACTGACGGGTGATGGTGTTATGTGCATGCGTATAGCAGCAGCGTTAGGCTGCCAGTGAAGAAGAAATAAGCTGGGGGATCAGGTCTCCCAGAGCAGCCCCAGCTGGTAAATTGCAGCAGTATTCAGCGGTACATAATGACTGTAACAGCATTGTGGTAATAAATAGACCCTTATATTGCAATAAAAATACAATGTGATCAGCTGTATCTGTCACAATAGTACAATGATATTGAGTTCTACAGACCAGCAGCCTCTGTCCCTTTCCAGGCACTACCCACAATGCTCTACCTTATTGTTTCAGCCATCACATGTGCTGCAGACAGGAATGAGGGGACCACAGTGCTCTCCCTCCTCCTCTGGGTGTGCTGTGTGACTTCAGGGGGGTATAGTGGGAGGTGTGTGGGGCAGAGATAGGAGGGGGGAGTCTGTGGGTTTAATTAATGAATGTAATCACCAGTAAATAAATAGTTACTATTGTTGTATTGTCCTCAGTGCAGAGCAGCGGCGGCCATTTTCCCGTAGTCTCCCAGCACAATACGGGTCTTATAGATCTATCAGTAGTGACGATACAGAGGGGCGTGGCCACAAAATCCTAAATCCTAAACTAACATCCATCCAATGTATCTCTGGACTCACTAATGTACTTACACTGATCCATGCAGAATATAACACAGAGCTGACACATGAAATGTTATCTGTACACTGCCCTCACCTGCTCACAGCTCTGTTATTACCAGAGAAACCCCCTCACTGCACACACTGGGGGCTCTTACTAGCTGCTGTATATGGAGGACTGATGGCAGCTCTCCAGGTTCTAAGATGGCGTCTGAGAGAGCATGCGGCCACGCCCCCTCTGTGGCGTCACTGGTGATAGAGCTGTAAGACCCGTATTGTGCTGGGAGACTACGGGAAAATGGCCGCAGCTGCTCGGCACTGAGGACAATACAACAATAGTAACTATTTATTTACTCGTGATTACATTTATTAATTAAACCCACAGACCCCCTCATCTCTGCCCCACACACCTCCCATTATACCCCCCTGAAGGGGAGGGCAGTAGAGGTAATGGGTGAGGGCCCCTAGTCTCCCAGACTGGGTGTTACAGATATACCAGCCCCAGTGGCTGCTACATAGAAGGTGATGATTATCCAGATGGTCCTCACTACAATGCACGGACACTATTACATAGAGCCCCAGTCTGTGCTCTATATTCTATATATTGTGTCTGCACCCAACAACACACTGACATATAGACCTTCCCTTCATCTCTGTATGGATAGAGATGGTCTGTACCTAACAACACACTGACATAGAGACCTTCCCTTCATCTCTGTATGGATAGAGATGGTCTGTACCCAACAACACACTGACATAGAGACCTTCCCTTCATCTCTGTATGGATAGAGATGGTCTGTACCTAACAACACACTGACATAGAGACCTTCCCTTCATCTCTGTATGGATAGAGATGGTCTGCACCCAACAACACACTGACATAGAGACCTTCCCTTCATCTCTGTATGGATAGAGATGGTCTGTATCTAACAACACACTGACATAGTGACCTTCCCTTCATCTCTGTATGGATAGAGATGGTCTGCACCCAACAACACACTGACATAGAGACCTTCCCTTCATCTCTGTATGGATAGAGATGGTCTGCACCCAACAACACACTGACATAGAGACCTTCCCTTCATCTCTGTATGGATAGAGATGGTCTGTACCTAACAACACACTGACATAGAGACCTTCCCTTCATCTCTGTATGGATAAAGATGGTCTGTACCCAACAACACACTGACATAGAGACCTTCCCTTCATCTCTGTATGGATAGAGATGGTCTGTACCCAACAACACACTGACATAGAGACCTTCCCTTCATCTCTGTATGGATAGAGATGGTCTGTACCTAACGACACACTGACATAGAGACCTTCCCTTCATCTGTGTATGGATAGAGATGGTCTGTACCTAACAACACACTGACATAGAGACCTTCCCTTCATCTCTGTATGGATAGAGATGGTCTGTACCTAACAACACACTGACATAGAGACCTTCCCTTCATCTCTGTATGGATAAAGATGGTCTGTACCCAACAACACACTGACATAGAGACCTTCCCTTCATCTCTGTATGGATAAAGATGGTCTGTACCCAACAACACACTGACATAGAGACCTTCCCTTCATCTCTGTATGGATAAAGATGGTCTGTACCCAACAACACACTGACATAGAGACCTTCCCTTCATCTCTGTATGGATAAAGATGGTCTGTACCTAACAACACACTGACAAAGAGACCTTCCCTTCATCTCTGTATGGATAGAGATGGTCTGTACCCAACAACACACTGACATAGAGACTTTCCCTTCATCTCTGTATGGATAGAAATGGTCTGTACCCAACAACACACTGACATAGAGACTTTCCCTTCATCTCTGTATTGATAGAGATGGTCTGCACCCAACAACACACTGACATAGAGATCTTCCCTTTATTTCTGTATGGATAGATATGGTCTGCACCCAACAACACACTGACATAGAGACCTTCCCTTCATCTCTGTATGGATAGAAATGGTTTGCACTGCTCTCCTATTATCAGAGATGAAGTATTGTCAGTCATTTCACCCATTTGGTACCTTTATATATATTCTCCTTATGTTGTATCTTCAGTGTAATTTACTGTCTTTCTAACTGCTAGTGGGCCGTGAGCAATTATGTGTCATTAAGATGCAGTTTTTACCATATAGGGTCTGACTAATTCTCTGTCCCTGTGTGTTATATTACATATCTTTCCAGAATTACCCCATAGAGTTACCCCATGTTTATGTGCAGCCTCCTGGCGATCAGGACTTCATACATGCGGCTGAGCTCTCACATCAGCTGCTACATAATCCTCATTGTGCTCCTGCTGCAGTCAGCAGAAGGCTGTTAGTAATAGCAGAGCTGGTTATTATAATGGCAGAGCTGTGAGAGACTTAATACCCAGACCAGCTATACCCCATACACCACAGAGGGGCTCACACACCATGACTAGCCCCCATCCCCCTCCTTCTACCCCCATTACCCCACATCCCCTACTATCACCTCCTACCCAACCACCCCTCACCAAGTGCCACTAACACATAGCTTGTCTAGTGCTGGAGACTAGCCCCCATCCCCTTCCTTCTACCCCCATTACCCCACATCCCCCTACTATCACCTCCTACCCAACCACCCCCTCACCAAGTGCCACTAACACATAGCTTGTCTAGTGCTGGAGACTAGTCCCTATCCCCCTCCTTCTAACCCCATTACCTCACATCCCCCATACTATCACCTCCTACCCAACCACCCCCTCACCAAGTGCCACTAACACATAGCTTGTCTAGTGCTGGAGAGGGGTATATTTACTAAACTTTTGGTTTGAAAAAGTGGAGATGTTGCCTATAGCAACCAATCAGATTCTAGCTGTCATTTTGTGGAATGTACTAAATAAATGGTGACTGGAATCTGATTGATTGCTATAGGCAACATCTCCACTTTTTCAAACTTGCACTTTAGTAAATATACCACCAGGAGTCCTTCCTACAGTCAAGCAAATAGACACTATTTGTTAGAATTATACTCTTTAGTATACACATATAACATATTTATCATCATCTCTTTATTTATATAGTGCCACTAATTCCGCAGCGCTGTACAGAGAACTCATTCACATCAGTGTAACCCACAACGTCTCAGTCTCCCTCCAGCTCTAACAGGCAGGGTCCTCTCATCCTCATGTCTGTCTCCCTCGTATGATCTTGTTGTTATGTCTTAATATGAATCCTCCTCTATCTGATGTTATTAATCCTAGTTTGAGACCATCCATGGAAACGTTATTCCACTTAATTGTATTCATGTCACTGTTATTATCTGTATCAATCATAATACTTATTGTAGTCAAGTTTGTCATATCTGTAAGATGACTGCCCGGCACTACGGAATCTGTGGTTCCTTATAAATAATGATGAGCACTTGGATAGTATGATCTGTAAGTCATGAACCAGTAGGTCCAGAACTGTCGCCCTAATCCTAGCAATGTAAGGAGCCGCTCCTACTCCTCATGTAGGATCTCCTACAGGGCTTTCACGTCTCATGTACCCTAATATACTGTATTACACTGCGTGCAGGTTGTGACTGACAGTCTTTCCTACATGCTATCAGACCTGAGCAGTCCGAGTCCTCTCCTTACATCTGCAGCGACCTACCTGTCCTTACCATAGACACCGATGGAGTCCCTTAGATACTGCCCCTCACCATACACAGACATCTACATCATCAGGATCCCCTCCTACAACTCCTCCCCCCTCCATTACTCTTCAATACAGAGTGTCCTGAACCCTGCCCTCTACCTCTCCCACACGCACCCACCTCCCCCTCCCACAAGCTATTTACACACCACCATTCCTACTACACAGTCACTTACACCATATCCCTGATGAAGGCCACAACCAGGACGAAACACGTTGGATTTTGAAGACCCCCACAACCAGCAGCATTGTGTCACCCAGCTCCTGCCCTCCCCATTACTTCAGGAGCTCTGCTGAGCGCAGCCACTCGGCAGCAGATTCCCTGCACAGGTTACACAGCTCAGCCCACAGACACAGGATCACCCCATGTGACCTGTACTATAGCTGCCCCCACACTACCTAGTCACACATACCTAACCATTATACATTGTGCCCTATTACTGGTACCATCACCATTTTATTGTTTTTCCCACTGGTTAGATGGCTCCCATTATCCACCACATCTGCACAACACATCTCGCTGATCGTAAACTGCTCTTGTAACTGAAAAATAAATATCACCGCTTCCATCTTTTTGGGGGGGATCCAAAACACCGGCGACATTCTGTGACTCATCTCCCATCTGCTTCTTCAGCAGGACAAACTACTTCAGGACTTATCCACGGAACAAGTGCACCAATACCCAACAAGAGGAATATTACCAAGTAACCACTTCTCCCTGAAGGAACACCAAATAGTAGTCACCCCGGGACCACTGCACTGAACTGAGAACAGGAAGACAAAGAACCAAACGTGTGGAACACCTTCTGACTCTAAAGGATTAAGAAGTAAGTGACAAACACATACAACACCTCACTACCTATAGATCCCACCAGGTTACACCTCACCACTTATAGATCCTACCAGGTTACACGACACCACCTATAGATCCCACCAGGTTACACCACACCACCTATCGATCCCTCCAGGTCACACCACCTATAGATCCCGCCAGGTTACACAACCTATAGATCCTGCTAGGTTACACCACCTATAGATCACGGCAGGTTACACCACCTATAGATCCTGCCAGGTTACACCACCTATAGATCCTGCCAGGTTACACCACCTATAGATCCCACCAGGTTACACCACCTATAGATCCCACCAGGTTACAACACCTATAGATCCTGCCAGGTTACACCACAGCACCTATAGATCCCGCCAGGTTGCACCACCTATAGATCCCGCCAGGTTACAACATCTATAGATCCCCACCAGGTCACACCACCTATAGATCTCACCAGGTTGCTTTCCACATAGGACCAGTACCACCCTCTTCTCTACAGGGCAGCGACCAATCACAGCTCCACTGATACATCCTCACAGCGCAGAGGGGTGATAAAAAAAGATGAATTACAGGGAAATCTTCCCCCACAACAAGTGGGCTAATGATACCTGCTGTAGGGCCTCCTGTTGGTAGCCTTTTAAAGTAAATATCCTTTTATATTATTTAGGCAACTTAGGGAAACAGTAGTAAAAGTATATTTTTTTCGTGACTCATCCCATGGTCTTTTCAGGTAATTAAGGCACCTATAGAAGTATATAAATAAAATATATTCACTGATTTCTCCAGTATTGTTACATGCTATATATGTGTCATTTACTATAGTTTAGATAAAACTATAGGGTCTATACCAGGGGCCACATGGTGCGGCCCTCTAAAATTGTAAAGGGCCACACTTTACCCTTAGTCTCAGTGATGAGGTATAACAATACATTTAATGACAGAAAGAGACACCTACATGTAATGGGTTGGGTACGCTTGAACGATGGAGATAAATCTGACAAAGAGGAGGCCTATAAAAAAAATCCGATTTCACAAAACAACGATTGCAATATACACAGACTTACCTGAAAACTGAGGCTGCAGATTACCGATCACACCAGCATGCCGACAGCAAGTGAGTCCGACTAGACAGCTCTCCGGCAGTAGACTGAGACGTCAGTGCGACCTCCATCAATGTTAATTTAAAGCAGCAATGTCGGGACCCCGCAGGTTAAGTGTTTAAACACTTAACCTTCGAGGCTCTAGGCTAGTGAAGACAGCTGCTGGCTATATTAATGGAGAACAAAGAGTGTATTTAGTTGGCCTGGGGCCAGGACAGGCAGGGGTTACTATGACAGTAATCCCCTTGCTAGGCATTCATTTGGTGGACGGGGCTGCTGCCACTGTTTTGCTGGGTCTGGAGGGAGGGTTTTTTTCCTTCATAAGGCGAGCCTTAGACCCTCCTCCTTGGTGAGCCTTAGACCCTCCTCCTTGGTGAGCCTTAGACCCTCCTCTTTGGTGAGCCTTAGACCCTCCTCCTTGGTGAGCCTTAGACCCTTCTCTTTGGTGAGCCTTAGACCCTCCTCTTTGGTGAGCCTTAGACCCTCCTCTTTGGTGAGCCTTAGACCCTCCTCCTTGGTGAGCCTTAGACACTCCTCCTTGGTGAGCCTTAGACACTCCTCCTTGGTGAGCCTTAGACCCTCCTCTTTGGTGAGCCTTAGACCCTCCTCCTTGGTGAGCCTTAGACCCTCCTCATTGTTATGTTCTTTCACTGTGACTGAGGCATTCCAGAAGTAGCAGACCTGATTCGAGCCCTCCATACCACCTGGTGTTGTAAGGGGTGGTTTATGAGTGATATTAACTCTGTTACTGGGCCTAGGTCTGTTATACAGGTTCACTTTTCTTTAGTTTGATAAGTGTTCTTTTTGTTGTTGTTTACTCTCTTCTCTGTCTTTTCTGATGTGTCTGATAAGGGGAGTTCTACCAGAGCTAAGACTGTAAAAGTGACTTCAGTAAAATTTGTTACATGTTATAAATGTCATGTAAAATTACCTCCAGGGCAGTCAGGTGTAGATGTCCTGTGTGCAGCCTGCCAGCCTGAGGTTTTGTTGCCGTGTGTGCCTGAAGGCCCGAGTTCTGATGTGGTGGAGCCTGTCTGGGCTAAATCTATAGCCAGTGCTATTGCTGAGATTGCTCAGCTCACCCATGCTCGTGAGAGGAGTCCTTCCCAAGTCCCTTCAGGCTCAGGGGTGGATAGGGGATGATTCAGGCCTAGCCAGGGCCTAGTGTGTCCCATTGAGACAGTCTAGGAGGTGCCTTTATGGGCAAGAAGTTTGGCAACCTCTGTGTAGGTTTTAGTTAGAGTTTCATCCTCCCTAGAAAGGATGTTAGATCCTTCTATACCTCTAGCTTCTCGCAAATGCAGAGGTTTGGTTCCCCAGCGGGAATTGGGATCAGATTCTGATGATTTCTCCGTAGAAGAGGATAGATGTTAAAGTTGTTGGTGGTTCTGAGGAGGATACTTCTTACTTTGGAGAAGATCCTTTTATCCAACAGGGAGTTGATGAACTAATTCAGGCGCTGCGCCTCGTATTGGACATCCAGGATGCAGAAGTGACGGATATGACGGGAACCTCATTGTTTAAGGGGAAGGCTAAAAAAGTGTATCTTCTTCTTCTTCTCCCCAGCTTGAGGAGTTGCTGGGTGAGGCATGGACCACACCAGACCGTAAGTTTGAGGTGTCGCGTAAGCTGCAGAACTGTTATCCCTTTCTATTAGAGGATACAGTTAAGTGTGGATGTCTCTGTAGCAAGGTTGTCTAAGGCAACAACCATTCCCATTCCAAATGCTGCAGACATTAAAAATGGTTCTGACCATAAGGTAGATTGCACGCTCAGATCTATGTTTGCGGCAGCAGGGGCCTCTCTGAGACCAAGTGTAGCCTCTGCATGGGTTAACAACTCAGTAGAGAGGTGGTCAGAGCAGCTTTCAGAAGGGCTGAAAGCTGGTAGTCCGGGATCTGAATAGTTGCCTTTACTGGAACAATTCAGAGGGCCACTGAATATTTGGGGGAAGCGGCCCAGATGCTGGGTTGATTGCAGCTAGAATTTCAGCTTTATCAATTTCAGCTCGCTGCGCAATTTGGCTTAAAGCGAGGAAGCTGATACTGAGTCCAAGCATACTCTAGAGCAGTGTTTCTCAAATCCAGTCCTCAGGACCCCCTAGCAATACATGTTTTCCATATCTCCTTGCTGGAGCACAGGTGTATTCATTACTGACTGACACAGTGTAGCAAGTGGTATAATTATTTCACTGGTCACCTGGAAATCTTGCACTGTTAGTGGGTCCTGAGGACTGCATTTGAGAAACACTGCTCTAGAGTCTATTTCTTTCTCTGGAGATGTGTTATTTGGTCCTGAGCTAGATAAGATTATTAGCTAGGCCTCAGGAGAAAAAAAGCATTTTCCTTCCAGTGAATACCTCAAGATCTAGATCAGCCACATTTCGCTCTTTTTTCGATTCTCAGGGGAATTTTCATTCAGAAAGTCTAGGGGCCAGTTCCCTCGCAGGTAGATTGCAGAGGGGAGGTCGGCCATGAGGGAGAAAATTTGTTTGTTTTTTTTTAAGCTTGCTAGAGGAAATGCATTATTTCTGATGTATATATCTGATACAATAAGTCTTTATTAGGAAATCTTTTGTGTATCTTGGTGTAAGGAAATGCCCTGTTTGGGGTTTTGCAACTTTGCTTAGGGAATTCTTTTCTTTAGAGGAAATGTGTATTCTGCAACTGTTGGCAGAAAGCACCCATGCTAATCTCATGTTGATTAGACCTTTTGATGTGAGTGTCCAATACCCCTTAAGGGAAAGGAAGGGGTAATTGGACTTGCTGTCAGATGTCCACTGTAAGATGCAGGAAATCACAGCAAGGTTTTAGGATATCACAGATAAGCGTAAATATTGTTAGTTTTGCATTGCATGTAAATCCATGTTTGGGTAAACAAATTGCATCCTGATTCTAAAAATAGCCTGTGATGCTGTGTCTAAAACTATATAAAAAGAGAGCCCTTGTAAACTGAAACGTATCATTCTAATGTTCCATCGGACCTGACCACTGATACCTTTTATCAATGGAACTGTCCTTCTCAGGACACTGGAGCGAAATAAACATCACTCTGCTTCAAGACCCTGCTTAAGAACTTCTTCAATATTGCTGTACTCCTGTGACCTACAGATTAGACCCTAAATATAATCCGTCCTCCGGCTGTTTTTGAGGTTTGGACCCAGCTTTCCAGTACCAGCGCTCTGCCGCTACCCAGCAGCTCTAGCCAGTGTGATAGGCCAGAAGGGATCCATGCACAGCACCCTGATCCATAGTAAGCGGTCAGTTGTACCAGCCCAAGTGTACCAGCATGGGATTACACTAGCAGCGACAGTTACCCAGAAGGAACGTGGTTCTGGAAGCCATAACAGCAAGCTCCTCGTACTGTGGCAGGAGGGGCGTATTCGGAATAGCAAAATTGGATGGTGGCAAAGTAAGCCCAGTAACAACAGACAGGGTTGCATAGGCGGTCCATCCCGTCACAAAGGGGTTTTCTTTAACATAATTATTTTTTAAATGGTAAGGGAAAGGGATACAGAAAAAAGGAAGGGAATGGGGAGGGGTACATAGTGGGGAGCAGACAAAATACATACAATCAAACAAAATATGATGTGGCATTAGTGCATGAAAGTTAGTATACAAGACATATTTTAGGCAGTTAGTAGGCTAGGACCAAGCTATTCTGTATCCCATGGGGGAGGTGGGAGAGGCCGATCAAGAGGGTCAAATGTAGTAGTGGTCAACAAGTCTGATGGGCAGAACCTCTTAGAACCCTCGCCTTCAGTTGTGAACACCTGCCAGGAGATCCACTTGACTATGGGTGAGGCTGGTGCCATAGAATAAGGGACCTCGTACATCTCCATCTCATAACTGAAGTGGGTTTTACTCACAATTTTGTAAATTGAGGGAAGAGAGGATTGCTTCCACTGTTGTACAATGGCCGCTCTGGCAGCAATGAGGATACGGCCCTACACATACCTATGGTGTCTCGGTAGTTCGGGGAATAGTTGGAGGAGGGCAATGAGTGGAGATCGGGTTAGTTTCACATTCGTAACTTTTTCTGCTATTTAAAAAACTTCTACCCAAATCGGCTGGAGTACCGGACAGGTCAGGAACACATGTAGGATATCCCCGACCGCCCCGCATTTGTGCCAGCAAAGCGGAGAGTGAGAGGGCCAAATCTTCTGTAGTTAGGTAGGTCCTGTATAGAAGCTTCATAAACATTTCTAGATGGTTAGTGCATTTAGACATAAATTATTATAAATACAATCTCATTGAGCTGAGGAGAGAGATGTATCCAGATCAGATTTCCACTTTGTTTGTTTGAGAGGTATGTTTAGTCGTAACAGGGAGAGTGGTTAGGTAGGTGTACCAGAATGTAATGCCTCCTTTGTTGTTGCCTCTAGTCAGTTTAGAATAGAGGAGGGGTGGAGGATTCAACGGGCAGGTCTGGCGGAGGAGCTCAGTGATCCAATGCCCTAGCCACAGGTACTTGTAGAAATCTTTAGAGGGAAGGCTAAAAGCTATATGAACTGTAGTGGCCAGAGGTAAACCTCCAGACTCCCAAGGCGCCTTTGTATAGGACAATGTGGTAAAAATGAAACACCTAATGGAGTAATAATAAGAACATCTTTGTTGTGAAAAGCAAATGCAACATACAAAAGCCTTCAGTGCAATGAGGTAAAAGACATAAATATGTCAGAACATAGTATATAACGACTTAAATAGAATGTCAAACAAGTTTATACTGTGATGCACATCTAAGACATGACCATACAGTCCACGTATGACATTGAGAATAACCAGTCTTTCTGGATAAAAAGAGTCCAAACGTGATAACACGTATGACAAGATGTAGGGTGCAAAAAGTCCCATGTAATAGGGGACTAGTCTCAGTAACAATAATTCCTCTGTAATAACAACGTGTTTCCAGGTAGAAGTTCTGTCAAGTATGCAAAGAACAGGTCCTGAGGCACAGAAGCTCTCAGAAGCAGTATAGGTCTAACATATGAGGCAAACGCCGGCTGATTTGTCAAGCTGTTTTCAGTCAGTAAAACGGAGACAATGACAGGCTGCTGGGAGAGAGTCAGGACACTTACCCCTTCCGTGGGGAAGTTGCTGTGTGCTATAGTCTCTTCCTTCTCCTTTCACGGCCGCACTTTCTCCAGTCTCCAGGTGTGTGGGGGTGTTCTTCTTATGGAGTTGTGCATGTGCATTCCTAGAGACTCCTTCATTGATGGTATAGGTGACGGCAACTTCTCCAAGCCATCAGTATATATGTGAACGGAAAAAACAGATGAAGTCTCTGTAGACAATCCGTTGAGTATAGCAGTGTGTAGTCGTAACCAACGCGTTTCACCCAACCGCGGGCTTCATCAGGGCAATTGAATGCTTAGGCTTCAGTAAAGCCTTATATGTGTTCCCAACGGGGATAGAGTCAGCAGCTGATTTGTTGCACACTAGTGGCTACAGATGTGATGAGTTGATGGGAATCCTCCACTTAATTGCCAACACTGAATCACCTGTATACTAGCTGTAGATAAGCAGAGATAATACCCCTCAATGTACTCAAGGGTGACAGCCCTTATATATAACGAATGGAAACAATTATTATGTTGGGGAGGAATAGGAAGTCCTCCATGTTGATGACATAAATAGTAACAGTACGAAACATCAAAATAAAAAACTAAAAACAGATTCCTAATATTTATATGGTGTGCATGTAACCACTAAGAAGATAGGGAAGAGACATATCCTTAATAGGGGAGAGATCCCTTACAAGGATATTACAGGTATATAGAGGACTAGAGCTGGTCCTTATAGAAAGCTGTTGAGTTCTATATTAAGCCGTGTGGTGGAAGTGTTTTCAAAGTATAAATCCACCGGCTTTCTTCACGTGACATCTGATGGATAACCCCCCCCCCCCCTCTCCATTGCCTGTCAACTTTGCAGATCCCCGTAAATCTTAAAGATGAGGGGTCACTATTATGGTGTTTAGCAAAATGGTCAGAGACACTGTGCGCTTCCAATCCTTTCTTTATATTTCTTTGGTGTTCAGAAATGCGCACATGTAGATTTCTAGCTGTTCTGGCCACGTATTGTTTGCCACACGGGCATTCCAATAAGTAAATGACCCCTTTGCTGTCACACGACAGCCTATCCCACATTGGGTAGTCAGTGCCAGTGGTGTTTGAGGAGAAGGTGACGGTAGGTTTTGTACTTCTTATCTGGCTGGTCTTACATGCATAACATCTGTTACAGTAGACAAAGCCTTTTTTGCCCTCTCCTATACAAGTGTCAATAGATTTTTTCTTTACTGCTGGAATGCTGCTATTAACTAGTGTATTCCTAAGGTTATTGGCTTTTTTGTAAATAAACCTGGGTTTGTTAGGTAATGTGCCCCTTAGTTTCTCATCTCCAAGCAGGACTTTCCAGTGCTTTTTGATTATACTCTCCACTTTTTTAGAGTCCTGGCTATATTTAGGGATAAAGGAGAGATTGCACGGATTCTCATGGGAATTCTCCTTTTTAATACGGAGACTTTCCTTATCTGTGCCTCTGACTTTAGTGTAGGCCCGTTCAACTGTGTGGCGGTCATAATCCCTATCAAGAAATCTGTCCTTCAGTATATTGGCTTGAATGCCACACTGTTCTAAGTTAGAACAGTTACGTCTGACTCTGGTAACTTGATCCTTGGGGATATAACAAAGCCAGTTCTTATGATGTCTACTTTGGGCCGGGATATATGAGTTACAGTCCACCTCTTTTAGGTTTGTTTTGGTCTCAATATAGATCTGTAGATCTAAAAACTCTACCTTTTGCAGACTCCATTTTGCCGTGAACTGAATGCTAAATTCATTACTATTAATGTAAAGGAGGAAAGCTTCCAGAGCTTCCTCTGTGCCCATCCAGATGCACAGTACGTCATCTATAAAGCGATGCCAGCCAAGGACATATTCCGCAAATGGGTTATTGGCCCATATATGTTGGTTCTCCCAGTGGGTCAGGAACAGATTTGCGTAACTGGGCGTGAATTTCGCGCCCATGGCAGTCCCGCTAATCTGCCTGTAATACCCACTGTTGGCCCAAAAGTAGTTAAGATGCAAAACGAAGGAGATGCTACTAAGGAGGAAGTCTATTTGTTTAGCAGGTAGATCCGCTCCTCCCTCAAGACAAACTCTACATGTCGGCAACCTGCCTCATGATAAGTAATAGTGTAGAGCGATGTCATATCACACGTCAATAAGATGTATCCCTCCTTCCATATAATATCCTTAAGAGTTTGAAGTGTATGGCTGGTATCCCTTAGATAACTTATTAGTTTGATAACCAAAGGTTGTAGAAAGAATTCTATATAGCTCTTACCTCTCTGTCTGTATGTATTACCCAGTATTGTCTTATTAATGTTTGTTCCCAATTGTAAAGCGCTACGGAATTTGCTGGCGCTATATAAATAAATGTTGATGATGATGATAGCTGGAAAGATTTGTGGTAATAGAATTGATACCGGAGACAATAGGTCTCCCAGGTGAATTGGTTAAAGACTTGTGTATTTTTGGTAAACAGTAGATTACTGGTAATCTGGGATTCTTGATACAGAGGAAGTCTAATTCTGTGCTGTTAAGAATACCTTCCTGTGCTGCACCCTTAAGTAGTACACCCAGGTCCTTTTGGTACTCAGAAGTGGGATCCACCTGAAGCCGTTCATAGGTACTGGAGTCTCCTAATTTCCATCCGTCAGATGTCACGTGAAGAAAGCCGGTGGATTTATACTTTGAAAACACTTCCACCACACGGCTTAAATATAGACTTTGAACTCAACAGCTTTCTATAAGGACCAGTTCTAGTCCTCTATATACCTGTAATATCCTTGTATGGGGTCTCTTCCCTATTAAGGATATTTCACACACCCCTCCCCAGGGCTGTGGGGAGAGCACTAGTGCTGTCAGCACAGGGCTGAGTATTCCTAGAGGGGGGGGGGGACCTGCACATTTTTTTTTGCAGACCCCACTTGATTTTCCTCCGGTCAGCCTTAGGCTGGAAGCATTAAGGTTAATATGACTGGGGACGGGGCGGACACTGTGTTTTTCAATTTATTTATTTACTTTGACACTGTTTACTTACGACTTGCATTGTCGTTTTAATGCCGGCAGTGGGACTGTCTGTATATTTACTGTTGACAATCACACTGTCGGTATTTAGCCTGTCGGAATTTCTTCCCTGTCAATGTTTATAGAGTTAGGTATTTCGTTCCTGTCAGGATTTTCATTGTCAGCGTTTTCATGTCGGGAGAATTTCCGTCTCTGTATTTTCACCGTCGGAAATTCGTACCCAAACCATCTTACATGTCTGCTCTGTGATGTTTGTAATGATTATTATATTTATTCCTAGACAGTTGAGCTGTGAAGAACCAGAGAATCTTTTACTAGAAGTCATCTGTTCTGTGTAAATCACTGATTACCTGAGGATGGACAAGGACAGGAGTGAGAGGATATTAAATCTCACCCTGGAGATCATCTACCTGCTGACTGGAGAGGTGAGTGATTCTGGAAATGTCACAGTGACATAATTCTTACTGCTATAAATAAAACAGGGACATGACTGGAGAGGTGAGGGATTCTGGGAATGTCACAGTGACATCATTCTTACTGCTATAAATAAAACAGGGACATGACTGGAGAGGTGAGGGATTCTGGGAATGTCACAGTGACACCATTCTTACTGCTATAAATAAAACAGGGACATGACTGGAGAGGTGAGGGATTCTGGGAATGTCACAGTGACATCATTCTTACTGCTATAAATAAAACAGGGACATGACTGGAGAGGTGAGTGATTCTGGAAATGTCACAGTGACATAATTCTTACTGCTATAAATAAAACAGGGACATGACTGGAGAGGTGAGTGATTCTGGAAATGTCACAGTGACATCATTCTTACTGCTATAAATAAAACAGGGACATGACTGGAGAGGTGAGGGATTCTGGGAATGTCACAGTGACATCATTCTTACTGCTATAAATAAAACGGGGGCATGACTGGAGAGGTGAGGGATTCTGGGAATGTCACAGTGACATCAGTATTACTGCTATAAATAAAACAGGGACATGACTGGAGAGGTGAGGGATTCTGGGAATGTCACAGTGACATCATTGTTACTGCTATAAATAAAACAGGACATGACTGGAGAAGTGAGGGATTCTGGGAAAGAGGCCCCATGACCCTGATACAGAAACCCACATGACTCCAGCCTTGGAGAAATACTAGGACGCTTTCTAAATCTACTTTGTATATCAGGAGTGTGCATTGGGATGTAGCGCACAGTATTATTTGTGGCCATTAAATTCTGTGAGATCCTCTGCAGAAACTTTTTATAGCATCTGGCTCATTTTGTCTTTGTGGGTACAGTAATATCACCTTACAGGTGTTACACAGAGTATTTTCTTTTACATGAGGACATCTATAACATTTTCACACTGATACTCTAAGTGAAGTTTACCTTAGTATAAGTTATATCACACTATACACAAAGTGTTGTAGTGGGTAAAGAAAGTTTAATTCTTTGGTGTGTTCTTATTGGTGTGTAATGTTTATCCTTCCCATGATCCTCTCCTCTCTGGCTCACAGGGTGGTGTCCATTCTCCCTTTGGTACTTTCTGCTCTGCCTCAGTCACCTGAACAGCTGTAAATGAGCAGCAGGTAGACAGTCTCACATAGAAGTATCAGTCCCACAATCTTCACAGATATTGGGATATATTACATTGGCCGCAGTATGTTGTTTTTTTTTCTTATCACTAACTGATACTTTAAGATTTACAGTTATGGGGTGATTTCCATTTTCCTGGACTATTTTAAAACGTGCAAAATAGACAAGAATTGCTTTATTTTACACATACAACCCCTGCCCTACCTGTAGCTTTTTTCTATATGCACTGTCTGTTAGATTCTGTATAGCACTTATCTCACCTACTATGTGCCATAGGTCGGCCGTTCTGAGCCCTCTGTCTACTACAAGCCCCCACTTCAGACTCCTCTTGCTGTTTGCACTAAATTGTTCAAAGCAGATGATAGATCCGTGGGGGCCGGCTGTAGATAGAGGACTGATAGGTGGGCTCACTGAAGGTGTCCGGAGCTGCAGGAGAGGTAAACGTATATATACTCCACTTACCTGTATATAGGTAACAGTTACATATAGAATGTGGGTCGTAATTATACAATAGATCATTATTGTTTACTTGCTCAATTTATCCCTAAATAAAATTACAAATATGTGGATCTTCGTTCATTTATATCTCTCATTACACAGGATTACACAGTAGTGACAAAGAGACCTGGTGAGTGTGTGACACCCAGGAGCCGCCCCTGTGTGTCAGGAGGATTGAGCAGGACCCAGAGCCCCATCACGGTGCCTGAACCTCACTCACTGATACATGGGAGAAACAATGATCAGAAGATCCTGGAACTGACCAAAGCAATAATCCAGCCGGTAACTGGAGAGGTGACTGCTGGGAATGGGACATTATATAGTAACATTAGGGGATGTGTCTGGATGATGACTGTGTCATTGTGTATGTCAGGTTCCTATAAAGTGTCAGGATGAGTGGGAGAAATTAGAAGGGCCCAACGGTCTATACGAGGATGTGAGGATGGAGAATCACCGGATCCTCACATCACTGGGTAAGAGGAGACTTTCATTGATTGTAACGTGGAGAGCAGTTTTAAGGGCCACCTAGAAACACATCATCTGATAATCATATATAAGCAATGTACTCAGTCACTGTGTGTTTCCTACAGATGGATCCAGTAACAGAAATACCCCAGAGAGATATCTTCATCCTTATTCACAGGATAGTACCGAAAACAATCACAGTATCTCACAGGAGTATCAGGTAGATGACATTTTAAGGGCTCCCCAAATACCAAAACACCAAAGTGACTTAATTATATGATGTGTAAAAAAACTTTGTGGATGTTATACACTGATATTCTTCTGTTTCATCTCAAATGATTAAATTAGATGTTATTAATTATGATATTTTATTGTTTTGTGGCTATTTAGGATGATGTCCTGACTGATATTAAAATAGAAGTTACAGAGGGAAAGAAAGAGACGTATGTGAGGGGTGATCAGCAGTGTAAGGAGGAGGAAATCCCTACAGATATCAGCACAGGTGAGTAATAAACACTCATTACACAAAAGAGTCAAAAATTCAGCTTATTCAATCACTATAACAATCATTTTTTCTACACCCTTCTCTGTCAGTACAAACTAATGAGGAAAACATATCTGTCCAGTGGGGGAGTCAGGAGCCATCAGCCCCTATTAGACTCCTATTCTCCTCTCACATCATATCATTGTGTGCTACCAGCCCAGAGATCTGACCAGTCTCTTCCTCACATCATATCATTGTGTGCTACCAGCCCAGAGATCTGATCAGTCTCCTCCTCACATCATATCATTGTGTGCTACCAGCCCAGAGATCTGACCAGTCTCCTCCTCACATCATATCATTGTGTGCTACCAGCCCAGAGATCTGACCAGTCTCCTCCTCACATCATATCATTGTGTGCTACCAGCCCAGAGATCTGATCAGTCTCCTCCTCACATCATATCATTGTGTGCTACCAGCCCAGAGATCTGACCAGTCTCCTCCTCACATCATATCATTGTGTGCTACCAGCCCAGAGATCTGACCAGTCTCCTCCTCACATCATATCATTGTGTGCTACCAGCCCAGAGATCTGATCAGTCTCCTCCTCACATCATATCATTGTGTGCTACCAGCCCAGAGATCTGACCAGTCTCCTCCTCACATCATATCATTGTGTGCTACCAGCCCAGAGATCTGATCAGTCTCCTCCTCACATCATATCATTGTGTGCTACCAGCCCAGAGATCTGACCAGTCTCCTCCTCACATCATATCATTGTGTGCTACCAGCCCAGAGATCTGATCAGTCTCCTCCTCACATCATATCATTGTGTGCTACCAGCCCAGAGATCTGACCAGTCTCCTCCTCACATCATATCATTGTGTGCTACCAGCCCAGAGATCTGACCAGTCTCCTCCTCACATCATATCATTGTGCGCTACCAGCCCAGATCTGACCAGTCTCCTCCTCACATCATATCATTGTGTGCTACCAGCCCAGAGATCTGACCAGTCTCCTCCTCACATCATATCATTGTGTGCTACCAGCCCAGAGATCTGACCAGTCTCCTTCTCACATCATATCATTGAGTGCTACCAGCAGAGAGATCTGACCAGTCTCCTCCTCACATCATATCATTGTGTGCTACCAGCCCAGAGATCTGACCAGTCTCCTCCTCACATCATATCATTGTGTGCTACCAGCCCAGATATCTGACTAGTCTCCTGCTCACACTGTCTGGTTTATCTCATGGGATGTCCGTCAGACTCCATGAAATTACCCATGAACCTCCTGTACACTACCCCCTGTGACAGTATCCATAACTATCTCCCTGTACTACCACATGTGACATCACCATGAGTATTTGATCCTCAGTTAGCTGTATATTATCACTGTATTACTAATGCAGAATTTGATTATTCTCCTCTCTCTAAGATAACATACACCCCATCACAATGTCCACTTCACACTCCATCTTCTCACACACATTCGTCATTGCACATTAGCTCCCCTCCATTCTAGTGCTTGGATGGTCTGTACAGTTGATCTTTATTCTGCTGATCTGACTGTACTGTGCTTTGCCCTTATACTTTACTTTGTGCTGTTGCCCATTTGTGTCCTGCTCTGTTCCCCTACTCTGTCCTGATGCTCTCCTCTGCTCTGTGCATGGATGTGAGACCTAAGAGTAGTGTAAACCCATATCCAGGACTCGCTGCTAATTTAACCCACATCTACTCTACTTTTGAGGCTCCAGTGTTTATGTGGGAGGACAGTGTCTAATTGGACAATGTCACTGGCTAATGAGTCTTCCTAACTAATGAGTCTTCCTAACTAATGAGTCTTCCTGTTCTAGAAGGCTGGCTGGGCAATGTCTGTGCTTAGGAAATATTCGCCAATATCTGCGTTTTGGCTGGAATTGTCCAAGCTGGATGCACTTTGCGTGTCACTGTGACTGGGTTTATGCAATGTGCTTGGTAATGAAATTTTCTAATTATAATGAAATGTTTATAGTTCCCATATTGAAATTAAAGAGCTGGACATTTCAACATTCTCATAGTATAAAAATGTTGGATATTATAATATGTTAAACAATGTAAAATACAATGTCTGTATTCATACATTTATTTTATTTCCAGCAGATGGATGCAAACACAGGAATATCTCAGAGGGAAAATTGATTTTGTCTACGAATTTTGAAATAGAAGATAACATCACAAATTATTTTCCAGGAGGAAACCCCACTACCCTAAATGTACTTCCGATACTTTACAGAGCAGATAATTCTTCTGATCCCTCTAATCATGAGGAATGTGCTCCTGATAACATAGATATTATTACACATAGTTCAGCTTATACAGATGATAAAATATTTATATGTCCTGAGGGTGGGAAATCAAATTATTTTGAACATTCGAGAACTCACACTGGTGAGAAACCATTTACATGTTCTGAATGTGAGAAATGTTTCAAACAGAAATCAAATCTTGTTATACATCAGAGAACTCACACAGGTGAGAAACCTTTTACATGTTCTGAGTGTGGGAAATGTTTTAAACAGAAATCATCTCTTGTTGTACATCAGAGAACTCACACAGGTGAGAAACCTTTTACATGTTCTGAGTGTGGGAAATGTTTTACACAAAAATTAAGTCTTATTGTACATCAGAGAAGTCACACAGGTGAGAAACCTTTTAGATGTTCTGAGTGTGGGAAATGTTTTACACGTAAATTAAGTCTTGTTGAACATCTGAGAACTCACACAGGTGAGAAACCGTTTAAATGTTCTATGTGTGAAAAATTGTTTACAAAGAAATCAAAACTTATTAGACATCAGAGAACTCACTCAGGTGAGAAACCGTTTACATGTTCTGAGTGCGTGAAATGTTTTACACGTAAATCACATCTTGTTAACCATCTGCGAACTCACACAGGAGAAAAGCAATTGGATATGAAACAAGTTTGCTGTGGTACTCCAAATATTGTAAAATCAGTTGATTATATTAATGTAACTTAGAAAAATAGGTCTATGTGTGAGTGTGTGTGTGTATATATATATATATATATATATATATATATATATATAGATAGATAGATAGATATTAGGTTTTTTTTAAAAACTGATTTTATTAAATAGCATAATGACAGCAATTGGAGGATTCACCGGCAATGCACGCTGACGTCATCGCGATGTTTGTTACTAAAAATTTAAAGCGGCAATGTGGGTACCCCTAAGGTTGTGTTTAAACACTTAACTTCACATTGGCGCTTTAAATTTTTAGTAACAAACATTGCGATGACGTCAGCGTGCATTGCCGGTGAGTTCTCCACTCGGAACGGCTTGCTGTCATTATGCTGTTTTGTTCGGTGATCTCCAGCGACGTCTTGAAGGTAAGTCTGATTATTTGCAAGTCGCTTTTTCATTCTTTTGTTTTTTTGTTTGTAGGCATTAGCGATGTCGGAATGGTGGTAATCGGAAAAACGATTCCCACCGCAGAGTTCGATATATAATATTTACTGTCTTACGGCAGTATAAAACCCATAATGAGAATACAGATATTTGTATGAAAAAGCATATTTACTTCCAACATTGTTATAATATATATTTAATAACATATTCTTACACACAGTACATATAATAGTTCAACATCTATAACAATCTGTGTGTAGGTTCATTAACTTAAATTACTCATTTCTTACGATAGCTCATAAATGTGTAAATATCTTGTTTGTGTAGGTAGATGTATGTATACATGTGTATGTCCCAGATCCCATTAAACTACTATTATCATACATATATTACACTATATAAATGTACTGCTATTCCTGTGTACAATTACACACAGAATCAACACACAATCCTCACTATATCACAAATGTATAATACATACCAGCATTGTTCTTGTATCATGTGCATATATATCACAACCTCCATGTATTCTAAATAGTACATCACACTACCACATAGATATTATGTATCTCACACGGGGTCCATTTTGGCCAATCACAGTGGCCATAATAACTTAGAAAACACAAACACTACTTAACCATTTAAAGCACCATACTCCTGCTTACTATATCCACAATGTACCCCATAAATCATATGCACAGTCCCACAATTATACAGCATTGTAGGAGATATAGTGCAGTGTAGAAATGGGTACAATGCGGCATAGTGTATACAGCATTGCAGGAGATATAGTGCAGTGTAGGAATGGGTACAGTGCAGCATAGTGTATACAGCATTGTAGGAGATATAGTGCAGTGTAGAAATGGTTAAAATGCGGCATAGTGTATACAGCATTGCAGGAGATATAGTGCAGTGTAGGAATGGGTACAGTGCAGCATAGCAGGAGATATAGTGCCGTGTAGAAATGGTTAAAATGCGGCATAGTGTATACAGCATTGCAGGAGATATAGTGCAGTGTAGGAATGGGTACAGTGCAGCATAGTGCATACAGTATTGCAGGATATATAGTGCAGTGTAGGAATGGGTACAGTGCAGCATAGTGCATACAGCATTGCAGGAGATATAGTGCAGTGTAGGAATGGGTACAGTGCAGCATAGTGTATACAGCATTGCAGGAGATATAGTGCAGTGTAGGAATGGGTACAGTGCAGCATAGTGTATACAGCATTGTAGGAGATATAGTGCAGTGTAGGAATGGGTACAGTGCAGCATAGTGTATACAGCATTGTAGGAGATATAGTGCAGTGTAGGAATGGGTACAGTGCAGCATAGTGCATACAGCATTGCAGCAGATATAGTGCAGTGTAGGAATGGGTACAATGCAGCATAGTGCATACAGAATTGCATGAGATATAATGCAGTGTAGGAATGGGTACAGTGCAGCATAGTGTATACAGCATTGTAGGATATATAGTGCAGTGTATGAATGGGTACAGTGCACCATAGTGTATACAGCATTGCAGGAGATATAGTGCAGTGTAGGAATGGGTACAGTGCAGCATAGTGTATACAGCATTGTAGGAGATATAGTGCAGTGTAGGAATGGGTACAGTGCAGCATAGTGTATACAGCATTGCAGGAGATATAGTGCAGTGTAGGAATGGGTACAGTGCAGCATAGTGTATACAGCATTGTAGGAGATATAGTGCAGTGTAGGAATGGGTACAGTGCAGCATAGCTCTTACAGCATTGCAGGAGATATAGTACAGTGTAGAAATGGGTACAGTGCAGCATAGCACATACAGCATTGTAGGATATATAGTGCAGTGTAGGAATGGGTACAGTGCAGCATAGCACATACAGCATTGTATGATATATAGTGCAGTGTAGGAATGGGTACAGTGCAGCATAGTGTATACAGCATTGCAGGAGATATAGTGCAGTGTAGGAATGGGTACAGTGCACCATAGCTCTTACAGCATTGCAGGAGATATAGTACAGTGTAGAAATGGGTACAGTGCAGCATAGCACATACAGCATTGTAGGATATATAGTGCAGTGTAGGAATGGGTACAGTGCAGCATAGTGTATACAGCATTGTAGGAGATATAGTGCAGTGTAGGAATGGGTACAGTGCAGCATAGTGTATACAGCATTGCAGGAGATATAGTGCAGTGTAGGAATGGGTACAGTGCAGCATAGTGTATACAGCATTGTAGGAGATATAGTGCAGTGTATGAATGGGTACAGTGCAGCATAGTGCATACAGCATTGTAGGAGATATAGTGCAGTGTAGGAATGGGTACAGTGCAGCATAGCACATACAGCATTGTAGGATATATAGTGCAGTGTAGGAATTGGTACAGTGCAGCAAAGTGTACACAGCATTGTAGGAGATATAGTGCAGTGTAGGAATGGGTGCCATGCGGCATAGTGTATACAGCATTGTAGGATATATAGTGCAGTGTAGGAATGGGTACAGTGCAGCATAGTGTATACAGCATTGTAGGATATATAGTGCAGTGTAGGAATGGGTACAGTGCAGCATAGTGCATACAGCATTGTAGGAGATATAGTGCAGTGTAGGAATGGGTACAGTGCAGCATAGTGCATACAGCATTGCAGCAGATATAGTGCAGTGTAGGAATGGGTACAATGCAGCATAGTGCATAAAGAATTGCATGAGATATAATGCAGTGTAGGAATGGGTACAGTGCAGCATAGCACATACAGCATTGCAGGAGATATAGTGCCGTGTAGGAATGGGTACAATGCAGCATAGTGCATACAGCATTGCAGGAGATATAGTGCAGTGTAGGAATGGGTACAGTGCAGCATAGCAGGAGATATAGTGCCGTGTAGGAATGGGTACAATGCAGCATAGTGCATACAGCATTGCAGGAGATATAGTGCAGTGTAGGAATGGGTACAGTGCAGCATAGTGTATACAGCATTGTAGGAGATATAGTGCAGTGTAGGAATGGGTACAGTGCAGCATAGTGTATACAGCATTGCAGGAGATATAGTGCAGTGTAGGAATGGGTACAGTGCAGCATAGTGTATACAGCATTGTAGGAGATATAGTGCAGTGTAGGAATGGGTACAGTGCAGCATAGCTCTTACAGCATTGCAGGAGATATAGTACAGTGTAGAAATGGGTACAGTGCAGCATAGCACATACAGCATTGTAGGATATATAGTGCAGTGTAGGAATGGGTACAGTGCAGCATAGCACATACAGCATTGTATGATATATAGTGCAGTGTAGGAATGGGTACAGTGCAGCATAGTGTATACAGCATTGCAGGAGATATAGTGCAGTGTAGGAATGGGTACAGTGCACCATAGCTCTTACAGCATTGCAGGAGATATAGTACAGTGTAGAAATGGGTACAGTGCAGCATAGCACATACAGCATTGTAGGATATATAGTGCAGTGTAGGAATGGGTACAGTGCAGCATAGTGTATACAGCATTGTAGGAGATATAGTGCAGTGTAGGAATGGGTACAGTGCAGCATAGTGTATACAGCATTGCAGGAGATATAGTGCAGTGTAGGAATGGGTACAGTGCAGCATAGTGTATACAGCATTGTAGGAGATATAGTGCAGTGTATGAATGGGTACAGTGCAGCATAGTGCATACAGCATTGTAGGAGATATAGTGCAGTGTAGGAATGGGTACAGTGCAGCATAGCACATACAGCATTGTAGGATATATAGTGCAGTGTAGGAATTGGTACAGTGCAGCAAAGTGTACACAGCATTGTAGGAGATATAGTGCAGTGTAGGAATGGGTGCCATGCGGCATAGTGTATACAGCATTGTAGGATATATAGTGCAGTGTAGGAATGGGTACAGTGCAGCATAGTGTATACAGCATTGTAGGATATATAGTGCAGTGTAGGAATGGGTACAGTGCAGCATAGTGCATACAGCATTGTAGGAGATATAGTGCAGTGTAGGAATGGGTACAGTGCAGCATAGTGCATACAGCATTGCAGCAGATATAGTGCAGTGTAGGAATGGGTACAATGCAGCATAGTGCATAAAGAATTGCATGAGATATAATGCAGTGTAGGAATGGGTACAGTGCAGCATAGCACATACAGCATTGCAGGAGATATAGTGCCGTGTAGGAATGGGTACAATGCAGCATAGTGCATACAGCATTGCAGGAGATATAGTGCAGTGTAGGAATGGGTACAGTGCAGCATAGCAGGAGATATAGTGCCGTGTAGGAATGGGTACAATGCAGCATAGTGCATACAGCATTGCAGGAGATATAGTGCAGTGTAGGAATGGGTACAATGCAGCATAGTGCATACAGCATTGCAGGAGATATAGTGCAGTGTAGGAATGGGTACAATGCAGCATAGTGCATACAGCATTGCAGGAGATATAGTGCAGTGTAGGAATGGGTACAGTGCAGCATAGTGCATACAGCATTGCAGGAGATATAGTGCCGTGTAGGAATGGGTACAATGCAGCATAGTGCATACAGCATTGCAGGAGATATAGTGCAGTGTAGGAATGGGTACAATGCAGCATAGTGCATACAGCATTGCAGGAGATATAGTGCAGTGTTGGAATGGGTACAGTGCAGCATAGCTCTTACAGCATTGCAGGAGATATAGTGCAGTTTAGGAATGGGTACAATGCAGCATAGTGCATACAGCATTGCAGGAGATATAGTGCCGTGTAGGAATGGGTACAATGCAGCATAGTGCATACAGCATTGCAGGAGATATAGTGCAGTGTAGGAATGGGTACAGTGCAGCATAGCAGGAGATATAGTGCCGTGTAGGAATGGGTACAATGCAGCATAGTGCATACAGCATTGCAGGAGATATAGTGCAGTGTAGGAATGGGTACAATGCAGCATAGTGCATACAGCATTGCAGGAGATATAGTGCAGTGTAGGAATGGGTACAGTGCAGCATAGTGCATACAGCATTGCAGGAGATATAGTGCCGTGTAGGAATGTGTACAATGCAGCATAGTGCATACAGCATTGCAGGAGATATAGTGCAGTGTAGGAATGGGTACAATGCAGCATAGTGCATACAGCATTGCAGGAGATATAGTGCAGTGTTGGAATGGGTACAGTGCAGCATAGCTCTTACAGCATTGCAGGAGATATAGTGCAGTGTAGGAATGGGTACAATGCAGCATAGTGCATACAGCATTGCAGGAGATATAGTGCAGTGTAGGAATGGGTACAATGCAGCATAGTGTATACAGCATTGTAGGAGATGTAGAGCAGTGTAGGAAATGGAATGGGTATAATGCAGCATAGTGCATACAGCATTGCAGGGGTTACCAATCAGCATGGCCCTAGGTCACCTCTAGGGGTCAGTTTTGAGCGAAAAATCCATTTCATTTCTGCTTTGGCTAATCTTTGTAATACGTTTTTTGTCTCCATTTGTCTTCTATATTCTGAATACCCCAGAAACATTCAGTATGTCCGGGCTCACAATTATGTATGGTCTTGAAATGTTGAGGAAGTATATGAGTGTCTAGTTCTTTGCACATATTGTTAACATGTTCCCTAAGTCTTATTTTTAAGGGGTTGGTTGTCCGTCCTACATAGAATTTGTTACAACTGCATTCAACCAATAAATGATGTTACTTATATGACACTGCTATGGGCACCAGGTTCGCTCCAAGCTACACCAATCTCTTTATGGCCCAATGGGAGGAATCATGGGTTTGGAGGGGCCATCAGTTTGGGGCGAACCTGGTGTCTTGGTGCCGGTACATAGATGATATTTTTTTCATATGGGAAGGTTCAGAATCGGAGTTAGTTAAGTTTTGTGACCATCTGATCACTAATAAATCCCATATTGAACTTGTATTTGATCATTTTCAATGTTCAGTGAATTTTCTGGATATAGCAGTATACATAACAGATAATGTTTTACACGCAAAACTTAGAAAAGACCTACGGATACAGCTAGTTATGTACACTATGACAGTAATCATCAGTCCAGTTGTCTTAAGAACATACCTGTAACGGTCTAGAGACTGAATAGGGGTCATGTAGCAGTAAGGAAGGCAGGGCACAAGAACAAAATAATGAAGAATGCTAAAAAATAGCCGGATTAGGTACACAGCAAGGCAATGAGTTAAGGGTTCGGGAAGAGGTGTAGACAAGGATAAGCAGAGGTTGGTACATGAGTTGTCCATAACTGAAGGCAGAATGCAGGAACAGGAACTAGATTACTGTCAGGAACAGGCCAGCCTTTTATAGGAAGTCAAAGGAAGGAGCTATAACATGCTGGAACCTCAGGAGATCAATGAAACTGCGGGAATAGATTCTAATAGAATTAACCCAGTATACTACCAGTCTGACATAGGCAGATATCTATCCTCTATCTCAATGTCAGAATGTAAGGACTACACAACTAATTGTGGGACAGAGCTGTGTGCCTGGCAGTCAGTGATTAATGACACCTCAGTGGGAGATAAGATAGCTGAGGGAATAGAACCTGATAGAATTAACACAGTATACTACCAGTCTGACATAGAGGCAGCCAGAGTGTGACATTTTGGGGCATATTCAATTGTTGGCGTTTTCCGCCACGGAAAAAGTATTACCGTTATTACGGTAATACTAAGCCGGATTTCAATTCGCAGCTCCCTGAGCCGCGAGCTGAAATCCAGCGTGAAATGTACCATAATTTACACGCACTATTACCGTAATGACGTTAATAGTGCGCGCGCCGTGTTACTTTAGGCAGTAATGGCAACAATTGAATATGCCCCAAATTTGTCTGGGTAAACTACAGAATGGGTCATTACAACTTTTTCTGAACTTGCCAATTGACTGCAGGACACATGATAACCTGTATATTAACTCATATACTTTACTCAATACAACTGGATCACATAAGTGAAATATTTGAAGGGTTATTCGCTTCTCTGAATGTGTCATGTAGCTGTGATTTATCTATATCAACCACACTTACTGAGGACTTCATTAAAGCCTTAGGTCACCGTCCATATGAGATCTTATTTCTGAAGTGTTTGATGATCTACTTCTAAGTTACATATTAATTTTCATTCCAGTTTTGACAGATAGCGGAATCACAAGACCAAGACTTTTTTTTCAACAGCATGTAATATTGCCATGTATGAGTACATGATTGATACATTATGACAACAAACACATATGAGGAACTGACGAGCGCTCCTATATACTTAGAGATCTGGGTGTGTCAATCGAATAAATAATACACAATCGTGTAAGGTAAAATGCAGAGTGTACTACTTGTAAGCCATAGGTCATATAGTTCTCAATGGATAGATGTAGTACTCATAGTCCTCAAACAATATATATAAATCCGGCGGACAAAGGTATAAAACATGAGTAGTATAAACTACATATGACCCATAAACAATAAAGTTCTCACACAATATGGGACAATAGATGTGAAACAGTACTTATCATCTGGTAAAATGTCCTCAAATGTACGATCAAATAATCCAACAGTGGAATGTGAGATGGATCGCTGCTATATCAATAACTGGGTGGGTAGAAAGCTCCGTATAACGCAACTCCCAAAACTCAAAAACAGCGCCCAGAATGCTTCACAGCAACGTTATTCCATCTACCTCCAATACTCAGGCGTCTCGGGAAATGGCCACTCCTTCTAAGGGTAATTGGCTCCCTCTCATAGGTCCACGGCTCCGATCGTGTGTAAAAGGGTTAGGAAAGAAGAGAACACATAGTGCCTTATCTTCAGATAAAAAGATTTTTGTTTATTAAAATATAAAATGGACTTGTACCTGGTGAGCAGTTTCAATGCGCATATAATACATAAAGCTTTTCCCGCGTCAGGCTAAACGGATCAACATGCAGCAACTGAATACAGGAAAACAGTTCAATGATAACATGTAAAAGTTCCCACTGATACCATCAACGCGTTTCGGCTCACTCCGACCCTTTCTCAAGATAGTAGTGGGTATAAATCTACACACTTATATACACAGACATGAATTGAGACCTAACTGTCTTAAGGAGACACTGACTCTTTCTATGAAATGAGCACATATAGATAAACACATATAAATAATACCATTCTGGCACGTTAGTTACATAAAAAAGATAAAACAAAACCTTTAATCATCAGTTAAGAACCATTTTAATTCTAAATCTAAATTTAACCCTTTAGGGGATAGAGTGTTTAAACGAATATATTTCATCTCGCACTTGGCTAAGCTAATAGAGGAATCTTTTCGTCTCCAGGTGTTATCAATTTTCTCGATAGCCCAAAAGTTTTTCAAACCTGTAACTGAACAGTTATGAAGACACTGAGTGGTTTTCAAAACCCTTCCTGATATTTCGAAGGTGTTCAGTTAGTCTAACTTTCAAAGGACAGGAAGTGCGACCAACATAAAAAAGTCAACATTTGCATTCTAGGAGGTAGCTGACATTAGCACTATTACAACTGAGGAACATGTTGATAGAATACATTTTACCATTCACTACAAAACTAATAATCTTATTCTTCTGGTTAGCAAACGTGGTCTTACAGGCTGTACATAAGCCACACTTAAAAAATCCTGTTGAGGTTATTCCTATTCTCTTATTTTTGCTTAAAGCACTTCTAACTAAATGGTCCCTGAGATTAGGAGCCCGTCTGTAAATAAATTTAGGCTTTTTAGGAATAATATTTAAGAGTGTTGGATCTTTTTTCAAGATGTCCAAATATTTACACACTAGATTTTCAATGTCTCTATATTGTGAATTAAATTGGGTAATAAACGTCACTGTTTGTCCCTCATGTTTGTCATTCTTTATATTTGGTTCCAAAATGCCATCTCGGTCTATATTGGAAACATATTCTATATCCTTATCAGGCTTTAAAGGCTTATATCCCTTATGGATGAACAAGTTCTTCATATCTTGAATTTGATCACATAGCACTTTAGGGTCAGAACAGTTTCTTTTTAAGCGCAAAAACTGACCCTTTGGTACATTTTCCAACCATCTGGCATGATGTCCACTTGAAGATAAGATATACGAGTTGGAATCTGTAGGTTTTTTGTATGTTTTAGTACAGATTTCCATCTCGGATATGTATATATTAAGATCCAAAAATTGACTGAGTTATCACTAATCTCATATGTGAATACCACATTGATCTCATTATTGTTAAGATACTCACAAAAGGTCTGTAGGTCTGAATACTCCCCCTTCCAAATAAAAAACATGTTGTCTATGTATCTCATCCATGTCACCAGGTCCGCCCCAAAACCGCCACCTCCCCATAAATACTCTTCCTCCCAATGGGCAAGGAACAAGTTGGCATAACTTGGGGCGAACCTGTTGCCCATGGCCGTGCCCATGCGTTGCTGGAAGTAACGCCCCTCAAAATAAAAATAATTGTTAGAATAAATTCGATACTTTCCAGAATAAATTCCTTCATAGGGCTTACTATATTCTCACTATCTAAATAATATTTGATGGCTTCCAAACCGTCTTTGTGGGAAATGCAGGTGTAAAGAGACCTAACATCTGCAGTAACAAGAAATCACCCTTTTTCCCAATTAATATTCCGCAATCTTCTAAAGACGTCACCGTCACTTCACATTTAATTAATGATGCAGGACCTGTCCGATCATGTCCTGCTCTGGTAATATTTTGGGGGTCAAGTTCTTTCTACTCTATTGTTTATAGTGACACTGATGGAGAGCTAACAAATAATGGTGATACATTTGCGAGAAAAATATAATTCCACGATGCTGAAGACGACACAGGACTGCTATTAATCTAGCGTTAGCGTGACTTTCCTCTGCAGCCATCTGGTTTTAAGGTGGTGCTTGAGGCACGTTGCTAGCAGTATCTCCAGGCATGTTTGTTTCTCTGGAAGCATATACACAGGTCCATATATTAGTGCATGAACTGCTTTACACCGTGTGAACATAACCGATGTATTACAATGGAATCAATGCACCAGCTAAATATGTTTTTGTAATGGCGCTGTGACATGCAACACAATTCACATTGTCACTCATCCATTAGAGAAATCACTTGCTGGAAACAGTGTTCTGCTCTTCAACACCGAATGGGGCAGTTCTACTGATTAGGTTGTACAGAAAAATATCTTATCTTCAATATATCATGTGCAGAATACCTAATCGTGCTGTCAAATAACAACAATATGAAGTAATACAATCCTTACTAAAAAAAACCAGACCTTTTATGAAACAAAGGACCATTCAATTAATTATCTATTATAGAACATTAAACAATGTTAATAACAATAGTAGGTTCAGACGCTGGTTTCTGCCTTTGTCTGCAGCACTATGGCAGAGTCCTTAAACAATCCTGTCTAAGCCAACCGTGTCACTGTAATCTGAGTTCATCCTCAGTAACCTCACATGTCTACTATGGAGCAGTAGCCCGGGCTTTGCATCCCCTCCTTACCTTGTTATGTATTGGGTACAGCACACACCCAAACGTATCTTACCAGTCTCTATAATATCAAAAGGGGTCCAGTAACTCACCCATTTTTCAAACACTTTAAAGAAGAACATAAGGGTTCGGCAAAGGGGATCACTGAGTTTATTTGTATTCTATAATAGAATCTGATTGGAAAGATAAAGATACTATTGATTACTCTTGCCCCTAATGGGTTAAATGCCGATTTTGAGCTCCAATGGTTTCTATAATTATATATGTATTCTGTAATGTTTCTCCATCTGCATATTGATAACTTGTTTTCATTTAGAGTGGTAATATTCTTATTCATCTTCCTTTTTTATATATAGACATAGCTTTTTGTTTGGAAAGTTCAGATATTCTGAAGGTATAATAGGCATGTAATTAAAACATATATGCTATTTGTTATACTCTAGGTCAGTCTGATATGTTATGTGATCACGAAGATCTCTGTCTAGGAAGATAACGTACTAATTTTGACACCTGATGTGTATTAACACTATGTTAGTACTATATTCTATAAAGATACTATATAATTGGATATTTGGGACATATTACATGATATGACTTCCCCTCTAATGGGGGTGAGGTTTTATTTAGAAGTTTTGCATTGCATAGATATAAGCCTATTACTTCAGATTTGCTATTTGTTTGATCGATAATCACATGATCAGATTTTCTACTAATTTATTTGGAGTATATCATCATTTCCTTCAGTGAACATGACAATTAGGGAAAATAATATCATCCCCTTTGATCTAATTTGTTTGTTAAGAGTCACATGATCGGACTCCTGGTCATTTTGATTGGATTATGTGAACACTACCCCCAGTAATTATAACAACGGGGGAAGATAATAACTTCTTTCTTGTTTTAATAGCCAGTCATCATCGTGTTACATTGAGTGTAAAAAGCTCAAGATAAATATTCTTAAACAATAACTATTTTAAATATAAAACGCATCCTCTTACAAATACAGCAACTATTATAGTGGGACCGTATATTTTATGCAGTCCGACGATTCTAGTAAGTCACGGTTGTCATTTTTTATAGATCTCGGAAAGTATTTGTTTAGTTTGCCAGGTAGGAGCCATTATATATTTAGAGAGTGGATACAATATTCTTCCAATGTAAGACATGATTTTCCTTTGTATAAGTGACACAATATCTTTTCTGATCATGTGATGTGGGTTTAATTGAACTTTGTATTAACACTGCTTGTTCAGATTGAAACGAAATATATGTTCTATTTGAATGTTTATAATTACAAGACAGGAATAGCAATTTAAATCCCTTTTACTGATATTGTTCATCTGTCCTGTTTCTTGTGGAAATCACATGACCGGTCTGTTTTTTTCTCCTCCACGAACGGCAATCACATGATCGCTATAGGCAATACTACTAATGAGTGTTATGTTACTTTTTGTGTAGTTGGAATTATAATAGAACATTTTAATGTCAATGCATGATATCACCATTTGTATTATATTATGTGAAATATCATATCTTTGTGAATGCCAATTATTTTCTGATTGGCTGTGCACTTTGTATAACTCTATAAATATGAGACCACTGCCCTTCTAACTATACACCTTGAAAAAGACCCCTGGAGGGTCGAAACGCGTTGGGGAGGAACTGAATCTGTTATTGTGGCTGTCATATCCTATGTGGAAATTATTCATCTTCCCAGAGGTGTTCCAGTTCAAAGACTTTATTCTAGGTTGAGATCTACAGTCTTTTCTGGTAGGCAGCCAATACTTACCTTTTCAGGATCCGTCTTTTGTCTTATATGTTTTTATTTTATATTCTGTTTTTAATAAATATTACTAAAGGATAATACACTATGGCAGCGGTTCCCAAACTGTGCGCCGCGGCGCCCTGTCACAGGGGTGCCGCGATCGCCTAGAAAAAAAAAAGAAAATAGAAAAAACAAACAAAAAAAAAACAACTTATCCAGCGCCGGATCCTCCTCCTCACTGACTGCCGGGGACGTGACCTCATCATGTCCGGCAGTCTCAGTGAGCAGCAGCAGAGAAGACGTCAGGTAAGAAGGTAAGTGAAGGGGGGCACTAAGACACCCTGAAGGGGACAGAGAGAGGCTGAAGGGGACAGATTGACGCTGAAGGGGACAGAGAGATGCTGAAGGGGACAGAGAGACGCTGAAGGGGACAGAGAGACGCTGAAGGGGACAGATAGACGCTGAAGGGGACAGAGAGAGGCTGAAGGGGAAAGAGAGAGGCTGAAGGGGACAGAGAGGCTGAAGGGGACAGAGAGAGGCTGAAGGGGACAGAGAGAGGCTGAAGGGGACAGAGACACGCTGAAGGGGACAGATAGACGCTAAAGGGGACAGAGAGACGCTGAAGGGGACAGAGAGACGCTGAAGGGGACAGAGAGAGGATGAAGGGGACAGAGAGAGGCTGAAGGGGACAGAGAGAGGATGAAGGGGACAGAGAGACGCTGAAGGGGACAGAGACGCTGAAGGGGACAGAGAGACGCTGAAGGGGACAGAGAGGCTGAAGGGGACAGAGAGACACTGAAGGGGACAGAGAAAGACCCTGAAGGGGACAGAGAGACACTGAAGGGGGACACAGAGGCTGAAGGGGGCACAGAGCGACAGGCTGAAGGAGGGGGACAGAGAGACAGGCTGAAGGAGGGGGACAGAGAGACACTGAAGGAGGGGGACAGAGAGAGACACTGAAGGAGGAGGGCAGAGAGACGCTGAAGGAGGGGGATAGAGAGACACTAAAGGAGGGGGACAGAGAGACACTGAAGGAGGGGGACAGAGACGCTGAAGGAGGAGGGCAGAGAGAGACGCTGAAAGAGGGGGACAGAGACGCTGAAGGAGGGGGACAGAGAGAGACGCTAAAGGAGGGGGACAGAGAGACGCTGAAGGAGGGGGACAGAGAGACGCTGAAGGGGGGTCAGAGTGAGATGGCGAAGAGGGGGACACAGGGTGTGAGATGGCGAAGAGAGGGACACAGAGTGATATGATAAAGGGGCACAATGTGATGGTGAAGGGGTCTAAATACATCTTACATCATTTTGACCCAACTACTTAAAAAACGGGACTACCCGGTAATTATTTTTACTTAGGGGTGCCTTGGAAAAATTATGGTGACCCTAAGGGTGCCTCGAGCTGAGAAAGTTTGGGAACCACTGGATGATATAGTCCTAAAGATAATGCCATGAAAAGAGATAAAAAAAAATATTTTGGCAAGCATTGGGACGATGAGTCAAATAGCAAAAATGAGGAATTAAAGGAATTGCCTAATTGCAATGTCCAGTGTAATCAGATAAGTAGTGCAGAGCTAGACTGCAGCAAATGTAGTGTATTCCAGAGCCATGTGGGGGAATGGGTGGAAGTGTTGAATGGAGAGTAATAAAGAGCAGGTATTTGAGTAGCTGAGATTTTGCAGAGTCATGAGAGAGGAGGGTGGTTGAAAGACAGTATAATTTCTTCCTACTTGTGATGGGAGACAGAGCTTAAATAGAATTGAAGTACAGTGCTGAGATAGGGGACTGAAATAACTAGCATGGGTAGGGAGTGGTTAAGCAAGTAGTACAGCAGTCTGATTAAACAGAGTGGATTTTGCATTGAAAACAAACTGATAAATAAAACAAACTTTCATGAGATGAGAGGAAAATGAGATCAGATTCCAAAACAGTCCTCATGTTGCATGTAACTTGTAGCCAGGGTGAGTTGAAAACATCAGAGGTAGAATATGGAGTTTCAGGTGAATACTGACAGTTGTCCTTGTGAAGCTGTGTTAATAAGCAGAATGTTCTTCTCCTGTTTCCTCCTGTTTAAGTCCAGTATAACTCCGAATTATACTGTTTAAATTTTTTGTTTCACACTTGTATCTATACACTTAGAGCTATACACACTAACTAAGCAGCCATCACTGGCTTTGCAGCCATTCTACTATGAATATATCTGCTTAACAGACACATGTGATCAGAGTTCTTCAATCAAGCCCTCAATAAACTCCCCCAACCAACAAACCTTAGCAGTAAAATATTTAAACAAACAGTGAGAGGACAACTTGCAATAAGGCTGTAGTAGTAATTACCATTAGAAATAAAACTGCATTTTCTTAATTTGGATCAGACTGTTGCAAAAGGCAATAAGGCTGTAGTAGTAATTACCATTAGAAAATGATGACCAGCGGTAATGAGAAGTTCTGAAGTACCTAGCATGCAGGTAAACTTGAAACAGACAGATGCTTTACAACTGAAGGAAAGTCTATATGAGCAGCCAATAATACAGTGTAGTAGAGAAGTCAGCGACTTGCAGCTATCACTACAGATGCACAGTAGAAACTTAGTCCCGATAATAAATAACATACAATGTAGCTTGGAGCGGTCTGCGGCTGACAGGTATTACCACTGGCGTGGAGTAGAGACTTGTCCAGGTGCAGGTAAGATACGAGGTAGCGTCCACAGCAAACAGGTACCATAAACAGGAACAGGGAACTCCTTGGTACCTCAGCAGAATGAGGACCAAGAACAGGCAAAGGTAGTAGGACCGCAGGTGTCTTAAATAGTGAGATGTAATTAATCATCCAATGAGGAGAGGAACAAGGTTTTAACAGTCTGTAGGTCTGCGCATGCGCAGACCCCTGGTCAAGATGGCGGGCGGCCGCGGCGCAAGACAGGCGCCGGCAAGACAGAGAGACCTAGGTCTTGAGCCAGAGGAACTAACAGTCCGGTGAGTGACAGCCTCCTCTTCATTGAAAACATTAGAGAAAAGAAATATAAGGAACCGGAATTTCCGAATAAACAGGAGTCTGTGTAGGAGTTTTCTTAACCGGTACTATCACTCATTGTAGACATTGCGAGAAACAAGATGAACCCCAAGACATAATTTGAGAGTACTGCCAATCCAGAACGGGGAGTGAATTCTCAAACAGGGCAGTCCTAGAACTAGAGGATTGATACTTTTAGGGATGATTAAAAATGAGAGTCTCCAAATGTAAAGCTCCAACTTGCAGGTATACAGGAACAGTACTAGACTTAACTAATCCACTCTTGATTCCACTAATCTATAGCTGTGATGGAGATGGGTTGCACTAGCGTAATAGAAGGTATAGATAGCTGGACGACAGTTGCTGCAGAAATAAAATTTTCTGCCGCTCCAAAGCCGATGAAAGCTAGTAGGGCGAGTTGTTGATTAGAGTGGCGAAGGGATGCCTCAAAAGAAAAGTTAGAGTCACTGGGATGGGTCCCTGAAATGCCTAACCTAGCCTCGCAAGAGCCGGTTCGGCCTTCTCGTTTCCCGTCCGAATAGGACATTTGCTCAGAAGGTGACCTGACTCTCCACAATATAGGCATAGATTGCCCTTGAAGCGCCTCTCTCTTCAGCTGACAGGCGGGCTCGCACTAATTGCATGGGTTCACCCTTAGGATTAATAGGGTACTGTAATCTAGACACAACCCGAGTGGACATGCGGCAAGATGGTTCTTTCTCGAGATTTCTTTCCCCGAAAAGTGAATGTCAATCTGGTTACAGAGAGAAATCAAGGCGTCAAGTGAAGAAGGAAGATCCCTGTCAGCCAACTCGTCCTTAATTAGTTCCGAAAGTCCCTGCCAAAAGGTAGCAGTGAGCGCCTCCTCATTCCATCGCAACTCTGAGGCGAGAGTACGAAAAAGAACAGCGTACAGTCCCAATGATAGTGAGCCCTGGCGCAGCCGTAGGAGTCCAGATGCTGCACTGGAGATTCTGCCAGGCTCATCAAAGGCCTTTTTGAAGGCCTCTAGAAAGGTATTATAGGTTTGAAGAAGAGGGTCATTACGCTCGCAGAGGAAGGAGGCCCATGTCAGGGCTTGACCAGACAAAAGATAAACAATATAGGCCACCTTCGTCCTGTTGCTGGGAAAAATTTCCGGACTGCAGTTCAAATTGAATAGAGCATTGGTTAATAAAACCCCTACATGCCTTGGGATCTCCGTCAAATTTAGGGGGATTAGGGATCCTTAGCTGAGAGTGGCCAGCAGTTTCCTAGTGGGAGCTACAGCTCCTTAAGCGGAGGGCTAGAAGGAGGAATAACATGGGAAGCCAATGTATTTTGTAATGTATCCATGTGTGTGGACAGACCTCTTTAAAATTGGAGAAGCTAAGCCTGATTCTTCTCTTGCTCCTCTACCCTACCTACCAATTGTCCCAAAAGTTCAGGTGCTGAGGGATTGCCAAATTCATCCATATCAGTCTTTTTTGGGTCAGATCAAACTGTTACGTTCCCGGTACACTTGGTCTAGATTTGTAAGGACCTAGCAAGGAGCGGAGTCTAACAGCCCCCTGGTTTTTGCCAAGAACCACCACAAGGTGGGATGGACTTAGCTGCTAGGGAATTGCAGGTTGCGGTCCTCGGCTTGGCTCCTAGACATGAGCAAGATAGGTGAAACTGACAATACAAGGAGTGGAAGTAGATACCTTTAAGACGGCTGTGGTATTCACTGATGAACAGGTAAGGACAAGCAGGACAAAGCAGGCGGAGTGATGGATGCGTACCGGTGATACACAAGGTAGATGACAGGTGAGTGGTCTTGTATTCAAGCTGGTTAGTACACAGATCTGGAGACCGCGGAGCAATAAAGTTAACAGGAGGAAGGTCTGATATACTAGCCGAGTCGGTACACCGTTTAGATGACTGTGGTGCAATGGAGTACGCAGAAGAGTAATCGGTTAAACAAGCCAAGTCCGTACACGGTTCAGATGTCTGCGGTGCATTGGAGTACGCAGAAGACTAATCGGTTAAACAAGCCAAGTCCGTACATGGTTCAGATGTCTGCGGTGAATTGCAGTAAGCAGGAGAGTAATCGGTTTAACAAGCCAAGTCAGTACACGGTTCTGATATCTGCGGAGCACTGGAGTGAGCAGTAGAGTAGTTGGTTTGACAAGCCAAGGTGGTATACGGTTCTGATGCGGAGACCTCACGTAGGAGTAATGCAGGATCCGAAGCTGAGACGCCAAAGCAGACTACCAGAGAGCTCTGGGAACACAAGAGTTGAGTCAGGAGGATAACTTGTTGATCTGACACAGGTATGATGTCAGATCCTCCCTTTATTTCGGATTCCCCGCCACAGGGTCACATGATGTTCTAAAGGTGAATCACATGAGCTCCTCATCGCAACCCAGGCTGGCGACTGACAGGTGCTGGAGAAAATGCAGGTGAGCGGTCTTACAGCTATGTCCTTCATGGGCTGACCACTCCCCCTCTAGTGTCTGGTCTAGCCTCTATGATGGCTGGCCACACTCCCTCTGGTGGGCCCCTAGTGTTGCTGTCCCCCGGTGGGCCCTTCATGTCCCAGTCCAACACTGCTTGCGGCAAATTGAATTCCCCCTTATAGGTATAAAAACCTATATATGTTTAAAAATAAACTATCATGTCTTACATGTGTACTGTAAAGTTACTAAGTGCGTGTATTGCTGTCAGTCTAAAAATATAGGATAATAACATATTAGGCAGCGCTTTAGAGAATGTTTTAATAATTCACACCATGCCATGCTCTAGTGGACCTTACAATCTAAATTATTTACAGACACACAGTATTATTAACCTACCAGTATGCTGGGAACTATACAGAAACTGGAGCACCAGAAGGAAACCCACACAACCTGGGTATAATATACAAACTGAACACAGATAGCCAAATGGCCTATAAATCTTGAATAAAATGTCACACTTTTAATTTTTACTGTTAAATGGTGTGCTATTGCTCTCTGGTATCACTGATGGTCTAATATTGAGGCAAATATTCTAATGCCCATTTAATAACTTATTTATGACTAATATCATTGATAAACTCCTTGCAAAGGTAGTTTCCGGCTTAACCTAAAGAATACAATTATTTTTTTGCTCTAACTCCGCAAGAACAATATTTATATCAGAAGCTTATGGTTATTATCAAGAAAGACAACAGACAAGTTATAATTAAAATACAAAATATGTTAAGTGAAACTACAACATTCTTACAAATAACATAGAACTGCAGTAAGAATGGTATACAACATCAATATGGTTGATTTACTCTTAGCATAGATGTTACCATACATGTTAGAATAGATGTTAATACAATACATTATATTAATTGCCTGCCCGCGAGAGCTTACATTCTAAAGGGAGGAAATAATAAGAGACAAAATGTGCAAATGGGAACAAAATGGCATAGTGGGGTTAACTATTGTGCAGATGTCTGCATTATACTGAGGCGATGATGTAGAGAGGCCTAGATGGGGCCATGATGGTGCAGAGGCCTATGTGGTACAGAGTCCAGTAGATTCCAGTGGGTAAATGTATGAATGTCCGATTTCTGCAAGTCACCGGAAATCGGCGACTTTGCAGGTAAAATTTAAAGCGGCGACGGCTTGTAAAGGCAAGTTTGTCTTTACAAGCCATCGTCCCTTTAAATTTTCACTGCAAAGTCAGCGATTTCCGGCGACTTGCAGAAATCGGATATTCATACATTTACCCCCAGATGGCGCAGAGAGCTATTTGGGCAACATCTAGTATGGTGCAGAGGCCTAGAAGGTGGATGGGCCATGACGGTGTCTGGGCCTAGGTAGTGTAGAAGCTCAGATGGTGACAAGGGAGGTATGACAGTGGGAATGTAATCGGTAATCAGCAATGCAATAAGTGATAAAACAACAGTATGGCAAAGTAATGTTGTGGTACAATGATGAAGGCAATCTAGTACAATAACGGTGGAGTTAAGAGTAGTGGATACAAAGGCAATGGGAAAATAGTGGGAGGGGGGAATTAGTGGCAGGAGAGCAGTGAAGAGGCAGGACCAGGCGTGTAGTGGTGAGAGCGTATGTGGACACGAGAAGTAGCAAGTAAATGGGTAGGGGTCAGAGCGAGAGCGGGAGATGAGCTGCTGGATGGTGAAAGTGAAGCAGGAAGATAAAGAGAGCAAAACAGGGTATAAACCAAGTTACAATGTCCAGAACAGTGAAATAAGAAGTGGAGTAGCAGGTGAAGCTCGTTACTGACAGGTATCACAATTTGTTCCTTGTTTGTTAATCTGTGTTGTTTTACTGTACACTACCTTAAACTTTGTGAGAAAACCCACTTAGGGTTGGACTAGCTAACACTTATAAAATGAAAACTGGAGGTGTTGCCCATAGCAACCAATCAGATTCTAGCTATTATTTATCTAGTACATTCTAGAAAATGATAGCTAGAATCTAATTGGTTGCTAGGGGCAACACCTCCAATTTTCATTTTAGTAAATGTTCCCTTAGTGTAGGAAAGTCTGACACGTCCCCACCCCAGCACATCTCCCCTTAGAATGTATATCACATTCAAACCTCCATATCTATCACATAAACCTCTCAGAATAGTATTACAAGTTCAACATCCAAAATGGCATCCGCCACCTTCTTTTACTACCATGGTATTTCACATCTCACAAGCATTTCACATACCACACTATTCTCATATATACCACATAATCCTCCAGATATAGACCACAGTTCTCATAACACTAACTCTACATGTATATTACAACCATAGTGCCTCTCAATACACAACCCATTAGGCATAATGTAATTCCATTATACAGCACAACATATACACAGATAGTAGCCTTAATCCTTTGCTGCCATTTAGTAAATACAATTCTATATAAATGCATATAACTTCATTCATATCACATACAAACACAAGACACACTCACCATGTATCATACATTACAAACTATACATCTCCCATTATAGCCACATGTAACCCTGTAGTCTCACCTATACGCAGACATAAACTGCCCTCCATGGTGCCTCACACTCCATTAAACTATATTACAAAAGTTATTAGCCAATTAGGCTAATCGCAGAAGTGACAAGAACCTGCTTAGCCTGAAGGCCCAGCATGAGGTCAATACCTGTTGTCACGTCTTGTTAGAGAGACCGAAACCTGTCTGAACAATGTAGATTCAGGATACAAGTATTAAGATATTGCGTTCGCTCCACGGTTAAAGGATATATTACATCCTAATGGTAATAATTGAATGTGATTTATAAGTCTTACCGGAGCCAATCTAGGATCAGGGAAAGGTGTTACCCCCTGCTAACAGTTGTGTCAGAATCTGTATAAAGAGGAGCTGTTTGACCATGTATCATACCATCTGTAACTTGTGCAAAAATCGCTGGTACCACAAACTGGTGTAAGTAACTGTACTTATAAGGACACTTGAGCTAATAAAATATCACTGCTTCAAGTTCCTGCTTTGACAACTACTTACCTGTTCTGTAATTCCTGTGACCTCCAGATTAGACCCAATTGAATCCCTTATCCGTCTGTTCTGAGGTTGGGAGCCAACATTCCAGTAACGACGCTCTGCCCGCCACCTTGTAGCTCTGGCCAGTGTGATAGGCCAGGGGGAACCATCCACAGTGACCCTGGTCTAAGGGAAGAGGTCAGGGATACCAGCCCAGGTGCCCAGGGAAGGGGTGCACCAGCAGGGAAGGTTACTCAGAAAGACACGGTTCTGTGCGCCACAAAGGAGTCCACTGGTGGCGGGGACAGAGGCAATACAAGCCCAACCGGTCCCCAGCAACACAACAGACAAGGTGGCATAGGAGGTCCATCCTGTCACAAGGATTATGGTGTTTTAAATGGTTAAGTGGAGTTTGTGTTTTATAAGTTATTATGGTCACTGTAATTGGCAATAAAGGCCTCCATGTGAGATACACATTTGTTGTAGTGTGATGTACTATTGAGAATATATGGAAGTTGTGATATGTATGTGCATGTTGCAAGAGTAATGGTGTTATGTATTATTCATTTGTGATATAGTGAGGATTGTGTGTTGATTATGTGTGGATTGTATACAGGAATAGCAGTGCATTTATATAGTGTAATATATGTATGATAATAATAGTTTAATGGGATCTGGGACATACACATGTATACATACATCTACCTACACAAACAAGATATTTACACATTTATGAGCTATAGTAAGAAATTAGTAATATAAGTTAATGAACCTACACACAGATTGTCATAGATGTTGAGCTATTATATGTAACTGTGTAAGATTATGTTGTTGAATATATATTGTAACAATGTTGTAAGTAAATATGCTTTTTCATACAAATATCTGTATTTTCATTATGGGTTTCATACTGCCGCAAGACAGTAAATAGTATATATAGAACTCTGAGAATTGGATGATAATACAGTATAATGGACTGGAGTATGGGTGGCTTATGAAATATAAAAGTGTGTGGTTATGTAATGAGGCTATCCAGGAACAGGATATGAAGATATCGTGTACACAGTGACGCAGGTAATACACATCTTCCTATTTCAATTCTTCTTTATAATACTTAGATACCAAAATTGAAGAACTAGGATATTGTATGTTACTTAAAATGTATGTTATGTTATACTTATAACAAAAGTATAAAAACACCTCTAATATGGTATTTTATGTACTTAGACGACACAAAGTTTTGTTGTACAACTTTTGATTGTTTAATTAAATATAAATACATCATAACCAGCAATTCTGCAGCGCTTGACATTAGTCCCAAGGGACAAAATATAAACTCCACACAGATTAAGCCTTGTTCAGGAATCACACTCATGACACCAGTGCTGTGAGGCAGAAGTGCTAACCACTGAGCCACCACGCTGCCCCATATATACATACACAGTCCTACTTTTTAATTCACATTAATATGAATCACCTGAATGAAGTATCACAGAGAACTTTTATCATATCCATTTGCTTTTGTCCTGTGTGTTCTCTGATGTCTAATAAGCCTTGATTTACATGTAAACCATTTCCCACACTCAGAACATGTAAACGGTTTCTCACCTGTGTGAGTTCTCTTATGTTTTACAAGATTTGATTTGTGTGTAAAACATATCCCACACTCAGAACATGTAAACGGTTTCTCACCTGTGTGAGTTCTCTTATGATTTACAAGATATGATTTCTGTGTAAAACATTTTCCACATTCAGAACATGTAAATGGTTTCTCACCTGTGTGAGTTCTCTTATGTTTTACAAGATTTGATTTCTGTGTAAAACATTTTCCACATTCAGAACATGTAAATGGTTTCTCACCTGTGTGAGTTCTCTCATGTTCAACAAGATTTGATTTCTGTGTAAAACATTTGCCACATTCAGAACATGTAAATGGTTTCTCACCTGTGTGAGTTCTCTCATGTTCAACAAGATTTGATTTCTGTGTAAAACATTTGCCACATTCAGAACATGTAAACGGTTTATCACCTGTGTGAAATCTCTCATGTTCAACAAGATTTGATTTCTGTGTAAAACATTTTCCACATTCAGAACATGTAAATGGTTTCTCACCTGTGTGAGTTCTCTTATGTTTTACAAGACATGATTTCTGTGTAAAACATTTGCCACATTCAGAACATGTAAACGGTTTATCACCTGTGTGAAATCTCTCATGTTCAACAAGACTTGATTTCCGTGTAAAACATTTTCCACATTCAGAACATGTAAATGGTTTCTCACCTGTGTGAGTTCTCTTATGTTTTACAAGATGTGATTTCTGTGTAAAACATATCCCACATTCAGAACATGTAAATGGTTTCTCACCTGTGTGAGCTCTCTTATGTCTTACAAGATATGATTTCTGTGTAAAACATTTTCCACATTCAGAACATGTAAACGGTTTATCACCTGTGTGAAATCTCTCATGTTCAACAAGATTTGATTTCTGTGTAAAACATTTGCCACATTCAGAACATGTAAATGGTTTCTCACCTGTGTGAGCTCTCTTATGTTTTACAAGATTTGATTTCTGTGTAAAACATTTTCCACATTCAGAACATGTAAATGGTTTCTCACCTGTGTGAGCTCTCTTATGTCTTACAAGATATGATTTCTGTGTAAAACATTTTCCACATTCAGAACATGTAAATGGTTTCTCACCTGTGTGAGTTCTCTGATGTTTATGAAGAGCTGATTTAACCATAAAGCATTGCCCACACTCAGGACACAGAAATATATTGTCATCTGTATGAGTTGTACTATATGTAACAATATCTATGTTATCAAGAAAATCTTCCTCATTATTAGACGGATCAGATGATTTATCTGCTCTGTGAAGTATTGGATGTCCATTTAGGGTAGTGGGGTTTCCTCCTGGAGAATCATGTGTGATGTTGTTATCTTCTATGTCAAAATCTGTAGAAAAAATGAGTGTTTCCTCTGACATATTCCTGTGTTTGCATCCATCTGCTGGAAATAAAATAAATGTATGGATCAAGACTTTTTATTTTACATTGATTAACATATTATAATGTCCATTATATTCATAATATGAGTAAGCTGACATGTCAGCTGTTTAATTTCAATTTGCAAACTACCAACACGCCATTGTAATTAGAAAACTGCATTACCAAGCACAGTGCATAAACCCAGCCACAGTGACAAGCAAATTGAATCCAGCTTGGACAATTCCAGCCAAAACGTGGACATTGGCGAGTAACATTTCACATTGCCCAGCGAGCATCCTAGAACAGGAAGACTCATTAGCCAGTGACAATGTCCAACTAGACACTGATCTCACGCAAACACTGGATCCTCAAACGTAGATGTAAAGTAACGGGCATGGTGTATGGTGTTACAACCCCTTAATCTAATCCATACCTGAAACACACTTTTTAGCCATGTTGTTATCAGGAAGTATCAGTGATGTAACTATAACATCTCCTTGGAAAAGTACTTCAGGGGTTAAATTCCACCTCCACAGGGAACACTCAGGAGTTAAGTGAATTAAGCTATCATTGTTATTTCTGTTTGTTCCCTATTGTCCACTAGTGAGCTCTACAGACAGCCAGGAGCCTGACCCAGCAGGGGTCACCTGAGGGAAGACACCTGGGGAGGTAGGGGAGGGGGCTGGATAGTGTAAGCAGCCCACCAATTGAGACCTTTCGCAACTCCCCTGGACAGGCAGATCCCAAGGTGGGATTAGTTGATAAAAGAGGGTACTGTTATGAGCCGCGGCATTAGGTCTACTATATGATGACTACTATACTACTAATTATACTATACTATTAATTCTTCGAGGCATTAGGTCTACTATATGATGACCCGGACCGAATGGCCTCCGCTGAAGCTCATCTACGGGCCTTGAAACAAGGCCGGCAGTCAGCAGAGGAATACTGCGCTGAATTTCGTAGATGGTCACCTGATAGTGGATGGAATGACCCTGCCTTACGTAGCCAGTTCCGTCTAGGCCTGTCGGAACAGATTGAAGACTCTTTGGTGCAATACCCGACTCCTACCTCATTGGAGGATCTGATGCACCTCTCCATTAAAATCGACAGAAGAATTAGGGAACGTAAGTCTGAGAAGGAGGCATCTTCTCTTCCATCTACCTTGATTCCTGTTATCACGGATGACGAGGAGACTATGCAACTAGGAGCGTATCGTCTCTCCCCTGAAGAAAGAGACAGGAGGCGATCTCAAGGCTTATGTCTCTATTGTGGCACTAAGGGTCACTTTTCCCGTTCCTGCCCTAATAAGCCGGGAAAAGAGCATGCCTAGGGAATGAGGGGAAGGTTCACCTAGGTCTGCAAATTGTTTCCCCAAAAAATGCTGTATTAATCCCTGCACAACTCACGTCCAGTGCTGGTTCTGTGAGCCTGTCGGCCTTCATTGACAGTGGAGCTGCAGGCAACTTCCTCGACATCGGGTTTGCCCGCTCTGCTGGAATTCCGATGATTAAACTCAAATCTGCCATTACTGTATGTGGCTTAGATGGGAGTCCATTGCCCGGCGGCAAGATTACCTGGGAGACCCCACTACTACAATTGAACATTGGAGCTCTCCATTCAGAGTCCATAGTTTTCTTCCTTATCGAATGTCCGTCAGTTCCCTTGATTCTGGGCCACCCTTGGCTATCCCGTCATAAACCTGTCCTGGATTGGCTAAAAGGAGAAATTATCCAGTGGAGCTCTTATTGTACACAGTCTTGCTTGACACTACCTCTGCGTGTGATTCAGTCTATTCCGGAGCAGCTTCCCTCACAGTACCATGAGTTCTGGGATGTCTTCTCCAAAAAGGCTGCTGATACTCTACCACCGCACCGGGAATTCGACTGTGCCATCGAGCTTATTCCTGGTTCTAAATTACCCAAGGGACGCTTGTACTCCCTCTCCGGTACAGAGACCAAATCCATGCAGGAATACATTGACGAAAACCTGGAGAAAGGCTTCATCAGGCCATCCAAGTCTCCAGTAGGAGCAGGGTGCTTCTTTGTATCCAAAAAAGACAGTGGACTCAGACCCTGTATCGACTACCGGGGGCTGAATCTCATTACAGTTAAGAACACCTATCCCCTTCCTCTCATCTCCGTAGTTTTTGATCAATTAAGAGGAGCAACTATCTTCACAAAAGTTGATCTTCGAGGTGCATATAACCTCATACATATAAGAACAGGTGATGAGTGGAAGACGGCATTCAATAAACTCTCGGGCCAATACGAATATCTGGTCATGCCGTTTGATCTTAGTAATGCCCCTGCAGTATTCCAGGATCTGATTAATGAGGTGCTACGTGAGTTTCTGGGACATTTCGTTGTTGTTTACTTGGACGACATTCTCATATATTCGGAGTCGTTGTCAGTACACCAGGGCCATGTCAGACAAGTCCTACAAAAATTGCGTGAACACCATCTCTATGCTAAACTCGAAAAGTGCGAGTTTGAAGTTCAGAAGGTATCCTTTCTAGGTTATATAATCTCCTCAGAAGGATTCTCCATGGACCCAACCAAGGTCCAAGCAATCCTGGACTGGGTACAACCGAATAACCTCAAGGCGGTCCAGAGATTCCTGGGATTTGCCAATTATTACAGAAGATTTATTGGCGGTTTTGCTGATATCGTGGCCCCTATCGTCACCTTGACTCGCAAGGGAAGCGATCCAGCTAATTGGTCTCCACAGGCAATAACTGCATTTCAAACCCTGAAGAAAGCCTTCGTGTCTGCTCAGGTCCTTAGACATCCCGGATCCTAAGGTACCGTTTATTCTTGAAGTTGATGCCTCTGACGTCGGTGCCGGGGCCATCTTGTTACAAAAAGATCCCCATACTCACCGCTTACATCCATGTGCCTATTTTTCCCGTCAGTTCTCTTCAGCGGAAACCAACTATGATGTGGGAAATCGAGAGCTGTTAGCAATTAAATGGGCCTTTGAGGAATGGCGACATTGGTTGGAAGGCGCTGTACACCAGATCTCCGTTATAACGGATTATAAGAATCTGCAGTATATACAGTCGGCCAAACGACTGAACCCCCGACAGGCTCGTTGGTCGCTGTTCTTCACCCGTTTTAACTTTATAATCACCTACCGTCCAGGTTCTAAAAATGTCCGGGCAGACGCCCTGTCCAGAAGTTTCCTGGCACACCATGCTCCGGTTACTAGTCCAGAGCCTATTGTTCCCGTGTCTATGATCCATGCTGGGTTAACCGAAGGCCTGAGCTGTACCTTACAAAGGTTTCAGAGATTAGCTCCTGATAATACTCCAGTAGGATGCTTGTTTGTCCCAGTTCATCTAAGGAAGGCAGTCCTTGCTGAAGCACACAATAATCAGACTGCTGGACATCCTGGAGTCTTCAAAACATTGGAAATCCTTTCCCGTACTGTGTGGTGGCCATCTTTCTCTGCTGACGTCAAGAGTCACGTCCTGTCTTGTGAGGTTTGCGCCAGAAACAAAATTCCCAGGACTCGCCCGGTAGGCCAGTTGATTCCTTTGGCCATTCCTGCAAAACCATGGACAAGTTCCATGGACTTTATAGTTGATCTGCCACCCTCTGCAGGACACAATACCATTTGGGTCGTGGTAGACCGGTTCAGCAAAATGTCTCATTTCATTCCGTTAACCAGACTTCCTACTGCTCGAGATTTGGCCGTCCTATTCATTCAACATATGTTCCGCCTCCATGGACTCCCTACTGACATCAACTCCGATCGGGGTTCTCAGTTTATAGCACGATTCTGGAAATCCTTGTGTACCCTTCTTGGAATCAAGGTCAGTTTGTCATCCGCATACCACCCTCAATCAAATGGGCAAACTGAAAGGGTTAACCAGTCCTTAGAGAAGTTTTTACGATGCTACACATCGGAGTTCCATGACAACTGGTCCTCCTTGTTACCCTGGGCGGAATTTGCCTGTAATAATTCCTGCCACTCATCTACCAAAATCTCTCTGTTTTTTTGCAATTATGGTTTTCACCCCAGATCTAACTCTTTGTACTCACACAAGTCCATTGGTATCCAGGAGATCCGCTCCACTGCCAGGGATCTCAGAGTTATCTGGAGGAAAGTTCAGTCATCATTGAGACAAGCCTCACTTGTTGCATAAAAAAATTCGGACCTTCACCGTACCATCTGCTCCCTCAAGGTGGGCCAGAAAGTGTGGCTGTCTACAAAAAATATTAGGCTCAGACAGCCTTGCAAGAAGTTGGGCCCTAAGTTCATCGGGCCGTTTTCCATCATCAAACAGGTTAATTCTGTCACATTCAGGTTAAAAATTCCTGGCTCGTTGAGAATCCCCAACACATTTCATTATTCGCTGTTAAAATCGGTACTATATCCTAGTCAAACTGTTATGTACTTGCCCTTAGTTTTGCCCTCATTCAAGATGGCCGTGATTGCATCATGAAGTTTCCATCTTGGATCTCTGTTATGAACTTGCCCTTACAATAGCCCTTATCCAAGATGGCCGGGACTGTCTCATGAAGATTCCATCTTGGATCCCATTTCCTGTTTGGGCCTAGAAAAGGCACTTCCTGTTATGAAGCCTTTGCACGAGTATTGTGTTTGTATCTGAACCAGATGCTTCCACAGAACCTTGCCTCCTTGTGATTTGGACTACAAGTACTTGATACTTCCACCAGACCTTTATACTCTTGTTACTTTGGACTTTATTTGTTGGACACTGGAGATTTATTTGTATACCAAAATAAATCCTTTTGAATTTAGAAATACCTGGCTATTGGGTTCGTTTGTGATACCAGAAGTGTGACAGGATACTCGTGCCCAAAATGACGGAGCCCGCCGGGTCAGAATCATCTGCTTTACAGCGACTTTCGGATCTGAGTTTCCACATGCATTCTGCTTCAAGACAACTACAGGAATTTCATGCAAAATTTCAAGAACTGGAGACCCAGTGTACAAATAATTTTCAACAGCAAAATCAACACGTAACGGAGTTGCAAATAAATGTTCATGAACTCAAAGATCAAATAGCGCTACAAAATGGAGTTATTATAGAACTACAGGTGCGGCTTCAAGAAGTTAATGCTGTAGCACCTTCAGCTGCAGTACATCAGCCCACACTCCCACTACCTCCGGCCCGATTCTCAGGTGATCGTAAAAAATACAGAGGTTTTATTAATCAATGTAATATGCATTTTGATTTACATCCTACTTATTTTTTGACTGATGTACAGAAAGTATGTTGTATTCTTTTATTGTTGAAAGATGATGCCTTGGCATGGGCTTCTCCTTTGATAGAAGCAAAAAGTCCCATATTACAAAATCTTTCTAATTTTATGGATGCAATGAACCAGATATTTGACGATCCAAATCGAAGTGCTACTGCTGAGTCAGTTTTATTAAAAATGCGTCAGGGAAGACGTTCAGTGGCTGAATACACCTCTGATTTCCGAAGATGGATTTTGGACACTGATTGGAATTCGGCAGCTAAGCTGTCTGTTTATCGAAAGGGGTTATCTGAGTTCATTAAAGATGAATTATCTGGAGCTGATGCACCCACTGAATTTGAAGCCTTTGTTAAACATTGTATTCGTATTGATGCTCGTCAAATGGAGAGGAAACAAGATAGATGGGGTTCCATGTGGACTCGTCCTAATTATCCAGAACCAGCAATATCAAATTACTCTGGAACTCCTGCAACACAACAAATTGAGGAGTCTGAGCCAATGCAAATAGATACCATTCGCAAACAGATTTCTATTGAAAGAAGAGATCAACGACGACAAGAAAATCTGTTTGTATTGTGGTAAATCTGGACATTATGTTTCTAATTGTTCTCAACGACCTCGCAAGACAGTTGCTACATTAATGGAACCTAAAGACTCTGACCAGGAATCTATTATTTCATGCTGCTCACATCAACTGAATGCTATTATTCCTCAAATATCTTCACTGTCTACATTGGAGAGAGAGAACAGAAGAATAAAGAATCATTTTTCAATACCAATACAACTTGAGATAAACTCTCAACTTATTTCAACCATGGCAATGCTGGATTCAGGAGCCAATGGTAATTTCATGGATATAGATTTTGCTAAACAAAACCATATAGTATTTCAAAAAGAAAGACTCCTGTATTGATGGAGACAGTTGATGGGTCCCCTCTGAATTCTGGTCCCATCACACATGAGACAGAACTTATGTCCTTGATGATAGAACCCAATCATAAGGAGGAACTCACTTTTTTTCTCATCTCTTCTCCAAATTTTCCCATAATTTTGGGTCTCCCTTGGTTCACTAACAATAACCCAGCCATTAACTGGGAGTCTCAAACCCTAACGTTTCAAGATCCTATCGGTATGGTCCCGCTTGCACAGGAGGAGAGTCAGATCTCAGTGTCCCCCTCTTCTGTGGAGGAACAATTGCCTGTTCAATATCAGGATTTAGCAGATATCTGTAACAAACAAAATGCTGACAAATTACCACCCCATCGACCATATGATTGTCCCATTGATCTATTACCTGGGGCTGCTATTCCTTTTGGTCGGATTTATTCATTAGCTGATCCTGAATTAAAGACACTAAAGACTTACCTGCAGGAAAATGAAACTAAAGGTTTTATACGTCCTTCAAAATCTCCAGCAGGGGCTCCTATTTTTTTTTGTAAAAAATAAAGATGGATCTTTGCGGCCATGCATTGATTATAGAGAATTAAATATAGTTACTATAAAGAACAGACATCCACTTCCTCTCATCCCAGAACTATTGGAAAGACTGCAGACAGCAAGTATTTTCACAAAGCTCGATTTAAGAGGAGCGTACAACCTAATACGCATTCGACCAGGTGATGAATGGAAAACGGCTTTTCGAACAAAGTATGGACATTATGAGTACCTCGTGATGCCGTTCGGGTTATGTAATCCCCCTGCTACTTTCCAATATTTTATAAATGATGTCTTTCGAGATTTGCTTGATCTGTTCATTATTGTATATCTTGATGATATCCTTATCTTTTCTAATTCTTTACCAGAACATCAAGAACATGTTCGAATTATTTTACAACGGCTACGTATAAACCAATTATACATCAAGTTGGAGAAATGCGAATTCCATCGTACTCAAATAAAATTTTTGGGTTACATTATATCCCCTCAAGGACTGTGTATGGATCCCTGTAAAGTGCATGCTGTGGTAGATTGGCCCATACCTAAAAACATCAAAGAACGTGCAACGATTTATGGGCTTTGCTAATTTCTATCTACGTTTTATAAAGGACTTTTATGGAATTGCTGCCCCCATTACTCAGCTCACAAAAAAGGTTTCCTCCTTTCAGTGGTCACCAGCAGCTGATAAAGCTTTTTCCATTTTGAAAACTAGTTCACGTCAGCTCCTATATTAATTCATCCTGATCCTACACTCCCATTTGTTTTGGAAACTGATGCATCAGATTCAGCTATAGGAGCAGTAATTTCACAAAGAGTAGGAGAAAAAAATGTTACTTCACCCCTGTGCTTTTTATTCAAGGCAAATGACTGCTCCTGAAAGAAACTATGATGTGGGAAATAAAGAACTTCTTGCCATTATAGCTGCTTTTTCAGAATGGAGACATCTTTTAGAAGGTGCAAAGCATCAAGTGATAGTCCTCACCGATCACCGGAATTTGGAATTCCTTAAATCAGTAAAAAGATTATCTCCCCGACAAGCTCGATGGGCTCTCTTTTTAAGCCGTTTTGATTACCTAATTTCCTATAGACCTGGATCGAAGAATGGAAAAGCTGATGCCCTCTCAAGAGTTTATGCGGAGAATCCTCAACAGGTAAAGCCTGTTCAAACAATAATTCCTGATTCAAATTTTTTGGGGGTTATTTGTACAACGGAGTTATTAACAGAGATCAAGAATGGATATGATATGGATTCTACCCTCATGAATCCTCTAAAAAATGTTAAATTATCTTATGACAACAGAGTTTGGCATATGGCACATCAACTATACGTTCCAGAAAAAGCACGGTTAAAGGTCATGCAACTATTCCATGACTCTAAATTAGCAGGCCATAAAGGACTTCAGAAAACTCAAGAACTGTTAAGCCGTTCATTCTGGTGGCCCAACTATAAGGAAGATATAGCAAAATATGTATCCTCTTGTACAACGTGTGCCAGATTTAAGACTCCTCGTGCTTCTCCTTTTGGACTACTACAACCTTTGCCAATACCTACACGTCCATGGGATTCCATTTCCATGGATTTGATTGTAGAACTTCCGAGATCTAAGAATATGACCACTATCTTTGTGGTAATTGACAGACTGACAAAGATGGCTCACTTTATACCCTGCCAGGGTACTCCTACAGCAAAAGAAACAGCCGACTTACTTATAAAAGAAGTTTTTCGTTTGCATGGCGTTCCTAATGATGTGGTGTCAGACAGAGGCGTTCAATTCACATCAGGATTTTGGAAACAGTTTTGCAAATCCCTTGGCATTGTGGTGAACTTGTCCACTGCATTTCATCCACAGTCAAATGGACAAACGGAGCGAACAAACCAAACACTTGAGCAATATCTCAGATGTTATATTTGTCACCTACAGGATGATTGGGTTGATATCCTCCCCATGGCTGAGTTTGCATACAATAATTCTCAACATTCATCTACAAGATTTAGCCCTTTCTATGCTAATCTAGGATATCATCCAAATATTTGTCCCAATCTACCTTGTGACTCTCCAATTCCTGCTGTGGAAGATAGACTGTTTATTATGCAAAATAATCTTGAATTACTAAAAGAGACTTTGAAAACTGCTCAAGAAAAATATAAACGTGATGCCGACAGATCACGAAGGGCTGCTCCAACTTTTAGTATTGGTGATGAAGTATGGTTGTTAACTAGACATTTAAGAATGAAGGTACCATCTGCTAAGTTGGGAAGTAAGTTTATTGGTCCATATAAGATCATTGCACAGATTAGTTCAGTGGCTTTTAGATTGGATCTTCCTGATTCCATGAAGGTACATCCTGTTTTTCATGTATCATTACTAAAACCTTCAGTTAAGAATCCATTTCCTGGTCGCTCTTTGCCTTCTCCTGAGCTAATTCAAGTTGATGAGCATGAGGAATTTATTGTCGAAAAGATCCTGGACTCTCGTATGTTTCGAAACCAATTACAGTATCTGCTACGTTGGCAGGGATATGGGCCAGAAGATGACTCTTGGCAATCTGCAAAGGATGTTCATGCCCCACTTTTGGTAAAAGCATTTCATCGACAGCATCCTGGGAAGCCTGGTCCTAAGTCGTCCAAAAGGATGTCGTTGAGAAGGGGGCATCCTGTTATGTACTTGCCCTTAGTTTTGCCCTCATTCAAGATGGCCGTGATTGCATCATGAAGTTTCCATCTTGGATCTCTGTTATGAACTTGCCCTTACAATAGCCCTTATCCAAGATGACCGGGACTGTCTCATGAAGATTCCATCTTGGATCCCATTTCCTGTTTGGGCCTAGAAAAGGCACTTCCTGTTATGAAGCCTTTGCACGAGTATTGTGTTTGTATCTGAACCAGATGCTTCCACAGAACCTTGCCTCCTTGTGATTTGGACTACAAGTACTTGATACTTCCACCAGACCTTTATACTCTTGTTACTTTGGACTTTATTTGTTGGACACTGGAGATTTGTATACCAAAATAAATCCTTTTGAATTTAGAAATACCTGGCTATTGGGTTCGTTTGTGATACCAGAAGTGTGATACAAACCCAGTCTTCAAGTGTGCCTGGAAAAAATTCTAACAAACCACAAAGATACGAGGTTCAGAAGATCCTTGATTCCAAAAAAGTGCAAGGGCAGGTGCACTTCCTGGTGCAGTGGAGGAACCGCAGGTTAGAAGAGTGGTCTTGGGTTCCGCGGAGACAACTTCGTGCCCCTAAACAGTTGAAGGAGTTCTTCAGGAAGTTTCCAAGAAAACCTGGATGTCGGGGTCCCTCGACCCCTCCTCAAAGGGGGGCGGGATACTGTTACGAGCCACGGCGTGCCCAGCCGCCGCGACTCCCCTACCTCCGTCCCGGACATCGCTATGGCGACCGGGGGCTCGTCGAACGTTGCCGTAGCAACGGCAAGACGCTTTCCTATCCAGCGCTGCGTCCCCGCATTACAGGGCAGCCGGGCGCGTGCGCAACAGCAGGGCAAGCCTGCGGGCTAATTGGAACAGCTTGTGTGCAATTAGAGAGCTGGGCTCTCATTGGTCTGCTTCAGTATTTAGGGCAATGAGGTCTGCTGCCTCATTGCCGGTTATAGCTTTTGCTTCCCAGTCTGCTGACCTGCTCTGTGCCTGTTCTTGTCTATTGAACATTCTGCTGACCTCCCGTGTATGACCCTTGGCTTGGATTTGGACTTTGCTGGTGTATCTTGTGACCCTGACCTCTGGCCTGTTTACCGTTTTTCCTGTCTGCTTGTGACCCTTGACCCCGGCTTGTTAATTGGAATTTCTACCTGCTGCCGGCCCTCGACCTCTGCTTGGACTTCACTCCGCTTGCCTGGGTTCTCCCCAGCCGGTACACACTTCACGACCCTCTGTCAGTCTGCAGCCCAGTCTGTCCCCACCATCAGGGGCTCCAGTGAACACCTGATTGTAGACTCTGGGTTGTGTTGTGCCGGCTGGATGGGTTCCTAACAGGTACCCTGGGAGCTGGACGTGTCTGACTAACTTTTTGCCAGCAGGTGATACTCTTCCTAAGATACGCTGTGGAACATATCTCACTGGATTTAGTTGAACTGATTTCCTCATTTGTTGGACCTGCTATCATTACGGGGCCGTGCTGTATTTAATTATGTTCTGCAGAATAAATCATCCTTCTATTTTTCCTCTAATACCGTGTCTCTGATTTGGGAACCACGTATCTTCACAGTAGAATAGATGTGAGTTAAATAAGAGTCCTGGATACAGGTTTACACTATTCTTAGGTCTCACATTCTTATACAGAGCAGAGGAGAGCATCAAGACAGAGTAGGAGAATGGAGCAGGCAACAGCACAAACTAAATTATAAGAGCAAATCACGCTAGAGTGAGATCGGCAGAATATAGAGCAAATGTACAGCGCATCCAAGCACGTAGATTGGAGGGGAGCTATTGTGCAATGACGGGTGTGTGTTAGAAGGTGGAATGTGAAGAGTAATTTGTGATTGGGTGTTTGTGATCTTAGAGGGAGGAGAATAATCTCATACACTGCATTAGTATTACAGTGATAACATACAGCTGAGGATCAAATATTCATGGTATGGTCACATGGGGTAGTACAGAGAGATGGTTATGGATACTGACACAGGAGGTAGTGTATAGGAGGTTCATGAGTAATTTCATGGAGTCAGACTGACATCTCATGAGATACACCAGACAGTATGAGGAGGAGACTGGTCAGATTTCTAGGCTGGTAGCACACAATGATATGATGTGAGGAGGAGACTGGTCAGATCTCTGGGCTGGGAGCACACAATGATATGATGTGAGGAGGAGACTGGTCAGATCTCTGGGCTGGTAGCACACAATGATATGATGTGAGGAGGAGACTGGTCAGATCTCTGGGCTGGTAGCACACAATGATATAATGTGAGGAGGAGACTGGTCAGATCTCTGGGCTGGTAGCACACAATGATATGATGTGAGGAGGAGAGTGGTCAGATCTCTGGGCTGGGAGCACACAATGATATGATGTGAGGAGGAGACTGGTCAGATCTCTGGGCTGGTAGCACACAATGATATAATGTGAGGAGGAGACTGGTCAGATATCTGGGCTGGTAGCACACAATGATATGATGTGAGGAGGAGACTGGTCAGATCTCTATGCTGGTAACACACAATGATATGATGTGAGGAGGAGACTGGTCAGATCTCTGGGCTGGTAGCACACAATGATATGATGTGAGAGGAGGAGACTGGTCAGATCTCTGGGCTGGTAGCACACAATGATATGATGTGAGGAGGAGACTGGTCAGATGTCTGGGCTGGTAGCACACAATGATATGATGTGAGGAGGAGACTGGTCAGATTTCTGGGCTGGTAGCACACAATGATATGATGTGAGAAGGAGACTGGTCAGATCTCTGGGCTGGTAGCACACAATGATATGATGTGAGAAGGAGACTGGTCAGATCTCTGGGCTGGTAGCACACAATGATATGATGTGAGGAGACTGGTCAGATCTCTGGGCTGGTAGCACACAATGATATGATGTGAGGAGGAGACTGGTCAGATCTCTGGGCTGGTAGCGCACAATGATATGATGTGAGGAGACTGGTCAGATCTCTGGGCTGGTAGCACACAATGATATGCTGTGAGGAGGAGACTGGTCAGATCTCTGGGCTGGTAGCGCACAATGATATGATGTGAGGAGAAGACTGGTCAGATATCTGGGCCGGTAGCACACAATGATATGATGTGAGGAGGAGAACAGGAGTCTAATAGGGGCTGATGGCTCCTGACTCCCCCACTGGACAGATTTTCCTTATTAGTTTGCACTGACAGAGGAGGGTGTAGAATAAATGATTGTTTTAGTGATTGAATAAGCAGAATATGTGACTCTTGTGTAATGAGTGTTTATTACTCACCTGTGTTGATATCTGTAGGGATTTCCTCCTCCTTACACTGCTGATCACCCCTCACATACGTCTCTTCCTCTCCCTCTGTAATTTCTACTTTAATATCAGTCAGGACATCATCCTAAATAGCCCACAAAATAATAAAACATATCATAATTAATATCGGATTTAATAAAATTATATGAAACAGAAGAATATCAGTATATAAGAGCCACACAGCTTTTTTACAAATCATATAATGAAAAGTTATCTTGGGTTTATAATTAATAACATCTGATTTAATTATTTGAGATGAAACAGAAGAATATCAGTGTATAACATCCACAAAGTTTTTTTACACATCATATAATGAAATCACTTTGGTGTTTTGGTATTTGGGGAGACCTTAAAATGTAATCTACCTGATACTCCTGTGAGATACTGTGATTTTTTTCGGTACTATCCTGTGAATAAGGACGAAGATATCTCTCTGGGGTATTTCTGTTATTGGATCCATCTGTAGGAAACACACAGTGACTGAGTACATTGCTTATATGTGATTATCAGATGATGTGTATCTAGGTGGCCCTCAAAACTGCTCTTACAATCAATGAAAGTCTCCTCTTACCCAGTGATGTGAGGGGCTGGTGATTCTCAATCCTCACGTCCTCGTACAGATCGTTGGGTCCTATTAAATTCTCCCACTCCTCCTCCTGATACTTTATAGGAACCTGACATACACAATGACACAGTCATCATCCAGACACATCCCCTAATGTTACAGTATAATGTCCCATTCTCAGCAGTCACCTCTCCAGTCAGCAGCTGAATGATCTTGTTGGTCAGTTCCAGGATCTTCTGGTCATTGTTTCCCTCACGTATCAGTGAATGAGGTTCAGACACCGTGATGGGGCTCTGGGTCCTGCTCAATCCTCCTGACACACATGGGCGGCTCCTGGGTGTCACACACTCACCAGGTCTCTTTATCACTGCTGTGTAATCCTGTGTAATGACAGAGACATCAATAAAAAGGTAAATGAAGCTTAATGTATTTGGATTATTTTAGGGGTTAACTGTACAAAATATACAATAATGGTAGATAATGCTCCCACTTGTGTCCTCTATCTACAGCCGGCCCCCACGGATTTATCATCTGCTTTGTACAAATTAGTGCAAACAGTAAGATGACTATACAGTGTGGGGTGTAGTAGACAGAGGACTCAGAACGGCCTATAGCAGATAGTAAGAGAGACAAGTGCTATGTACAGTCTAATAGTGCACATAGGAAACAGTTACAGTTAGGACAGGGGTTGTATTTATAAAATAAGTCCTTCTTGTCTATTTTACACATTTGTTACTTTAAAGGCAGTATTTTTATTATTGTTTTTTACTATAAAACATTACTGCCTATAAACTGGCTACAAAATCTAACAAACTACAATTCCAATTATAATTTTTGGACATTTTGGAAGGAGATTCCTAAATGACCCAGACACACAGTCACAATCCGGGCAATTGGTTTTATGACCTCTGTCAAATTTCTCCAATCTAACGGGAGTAAGATATATGTAAAATATACACCAGTATTTGCTGATATTTCATCAATGTAGTGGAGTTACCAGGAACTGCTCAGGGTAATCCCCCAGCCTTCATCATCAAATTATACCTAAATCTGTCCCACATTCCTCTCTCTGCATTAGGTCACTGGTATTCCATTCACTTAATTAATAGGAGTAAATGGATGAGCTGAGTCTGCTGGAACCAAGAGGTAGAAGTAGCTTTTTTATGGGAGCAAAAAAAAAAAAAAAATATTGTGGCCAATGCAAAATATCCCAACTTTTGTATCTGAGACCGTCTACTTGCTGATTATTTATAGCTGGGCAAATGAGAAGACAGTCATGTCCCTGTTATATATATAGCAGTAAGAATGATGTCACTGTGACATCCCCAGAATCCCTCACCTCTCCAGTCATGTCCCCCTTTTATTTATAGCAGTAAGAATGATGTCACTGTGACATTCCCAGAATCCCTCACCTCTCCAGTCATGTCCCTGTTTTATTTATAGCAGTAAGAATGATGTCACTGTGACATTCCCAGAATCCCTCACCTCTCCAGTCATGTCCCCGTTTTATTTATAGCAGTAAGAATGATGTCACTGTGACATTCCCAGAATCCCTCACCTCTCCAGTCATGTCCCCGTTTTATTTATAGCAGTAAGAATGATGTCACTGTGACATTCCCAGAATCCCTCACCTCTCCAGTCATGTCCGTTTTATTTATAGCAGTAAGAATGATGTCACCGTGACATTCCCAGAATCCCTCACCTCTCCAGTCATGTCCCTGTTTTATTTATAGCAGTAAGAATGATGTCGCTGTGACATTCCCAGAATCCCTCACCTCTCCAGTCATGTCCCTGTTTTATTTATAGCAGTAAGAATGATGTCACTGTGACATTCCCAGAATCCCTCACCTCTCCAGTCATGTCCGTTTTATTTATAGCAGTAAGAATGATGTCGCTGTGACATTCCCAGAATCCCTCACCTCTCCAGTCATGTCCCTGTTTTATTTATAGCAGTAAGAATGATGTCACTGTGACATTCCCAGAATCCCTCACCTCTCCAGTCATGTCCGTTTTATTTATAGCAGTAAGAATGATGTCACTGTGACATTCCCAGAATCCCTCACCTCTCCAGTCAGCAGGTAGATGATCTCCAGGGTGAGATTTAATATCCTTTCACTCCTGTCCTTGTCCATCTTCAGGGAATCAGTGATTTATACAGAACAGGTTTCACCTTCAGATGACTTCTAGTAAAATATTCTCTGGTTCCTCACAGCTCAATGGTCTAGGAATAAATATAATAAATATAATAAACATCACAGACTAGACATGTAACTCATTAAATATAAAACACTGAGGGTCTTGTGTAGAGTTGGTTGTAAGTGCGAATATATGAGAATAAAATTTCACATTTCCGTACTGCGTATGGATACGACAAATACATAAGTGTAAGTCCTATGTAGAGGTAGATGCATCGCACACTTACTGCCCTGTACACTTACAGAGGGGGAGGGAAGGGGCAGGTCAGACATAGGACAAGTACAGTAAGCGGCGTTTGACGTAACTCACGTAGTATGTAGAGGTGGAAACACCAGCAGATAAGACTGTGTGTTGTGGGTGCTCGACCCCTGGTGGAAGATACGTGCTGATGGGGAACCTTATTAGTGTGTTAGAATGAAACATACACTATGCTGGTAGCGGGAATATCAGGGGGATAAACATCATGACGTGCCCCCAAAAAAACGACTACCAGCACAAGGCTATGACACGCTGGTGACACTATAGCAGGGAAGTTTGCAGCGTGGGTTCCCCCTGCCATAATGCCAACCGTGCCTGTTCAGCATGGCCTGAAATCCCTAGGGTAAATGGGTACAGATAAAAATATAGGCCACCTCCCATAGAAAACCAGTCCTGTGCTGAAAGATTTCTGGGTTGGTGGCTCAGGGAAGATGGAATTTCAACAGAAACTCAAAAGTGTTATAGACGACTTTAAGATGGAAATCACCTCTCTTGGATCCAGAACCAACGACCTTGAGAATAAGACAGATGAGTGGTGTTGCTCACAGACTATTACTGACATGGAAACAGCAACAATACATATAGGATAAGGAAGGATCTAAACCAGGTCCAGGAGAAATGATCTTTATGAGACAGTGAGTGGGCTACACACAGCGAGCTTCCCACCAACCAAAATCCCAGAGACATTATAGTCCATTTGCATTACTATAAAGTAAAACAAAATATGATGGTGGCCATCCATGACCACGCTTTCTGTGACTTTAAAGGACTCGCAAAACCAAATATCCCAAGATCTGACATTAAAAATTCAAGAGAGAAGAACTACAGGGGATCACCAACATCCTATGAGCTCATAACTACAAATATAAATGGTGCTTCCCTTGCTAACTCTTCAAGTGCTAACAGACACCAGGGGGTAAATGTATCATACCCCGGTCTCTTCAATTCGCAGGAGTTCGGCGAGATGATAGCTAAAATTGAAAGCGGCGCTGCCTTGTAAAGGTAAGTTTCTCTTTACAAGGCAGCGCCGCTTTGAATTTTAGCTGTCATCTCGCCGAACTCCCGCGAGTTGAAGAAACCGGGTTATGATACATTTACCCCCAAGCCTCTTTACTAGATTAAGGTGAACTCATTATCTCCAAACTGGGAATCCTCCCCAACTCCCAGGCCAGCAGCCTTCACCAAGGATCTTCATCAAGTAGACCCCAAAAGCCACCACAGCCTGAATGACAAACAGTTGGTGGCAGAACTGGAAAAAACCCACTTATTGTGCACAACTTGGTTCCTCCGCTGTGATCTAGGACTCAGAGTTGTACACAGCTGTCGGTGACATCAAAACTGTTATAGCATTGGCCTAATTTAGTAATAGGTGTTGACTTTATTGTTCTTCTCATTGTTTTATTTTTCATCACAGATGGACCCCCTTAATTCGATGAAGTGTATCGGTCTACATCACTCTTCCTGTAGTTTGGACGATCGTTCTTCAAGTTGTAATATTTTTATAAAGTATTTGTTATTTGCCTTCCCTTTCACGGACTTGTGACTTCCTATTTCTCTCTACCTCTCCCATGATAACTTCCCTTGCCAACCTTAGTCTTGTCCTCCTGACTTTCCTTTGCTCCCTTCCCTACCTGTATGGTCTGTCACCGCACCCCCAAGCACCCTTACAGCAATAGCTCCACAGATTGTGCAGGAAATGATCTTGTCGGGCCTTGATGAGGCCTGGTTTTATAAGTGTTTTCAGCAATCCAAGCACTCCCCCCTTCCATCCTGTCTGCACTGTTTATTAAATCCTTCCTTCACCCACACTTCATTTGTATACATTGAAAAGTTCCTTTCTCTCTGCTCCATTCTATAGCGGTCATAAGCTCCTTCTTGTATGAGACATTAATGCTACTGTCTGCCTACGTTACAAATCAGAACCAGTCTCCTTTCCTCATTAAGATGTTTAACCACATTGGGCAAGTTGAGAAGGGTCATCTGATCTTGGAGATTTTAATTCAACCCAAGATCCAAAGCTCGATAAATCTCAGCCCAGGACTGCCCCCTTCCTGGTAATCTAAGCACTCTGCATCCCTACTCGTCCTTTACAACCTTCAAGACACCTGGCACCTCAATAACTCCTCAGTAAAGGTGTGCACACACTACTCTGCCCCACAACGTATCTATTGTCGTATTGAAACACTGTTTTTCCTCGCTTAAAGACAAGACAAGGTGACAGGGTTTGTGCAATTCTCCTGGACAGATCACCCTAGAGCAGCGGTTCTTAACCTCTTTAGTGCTCGGCTCCCCAGTGAATCTCAAAATACGTTCTCGCACCCCTTTGAAAAATGTGTTCTGTTTTCTTTGTTAGGAAACTGCATTTATTGCAAAAAAAAATATTTATCGCAAAATACATATATATTTTTTTTTTGAATTTTATTAAACTTTTTGATACAAAGTTTTCTTTAAAAGAAAAACTAAAAGTAAACAAAAACATATACTATGACAGTCATTAAATACTACTAGGGTCATATCATAGTAACGCTTGCCGGTGTATCAATAGTTCCGTTAGTACACAGTACAGTCGAGTCATATTTATAATTTTATATTAAAAATCTAAAAGTTAAACCTATCGTTACCGCTCACACCCCTAGAAATGCTTTCTCCCACCTCTGGTTAAGAACTGCTGCCCTAGAGAATATCAACTTCTCAATTTCAAAATGTGTGACGATTATGTATGACATGAATTTTCATGTATTACAATGTGTATATTGTATGTAGGGATGTGCACCGGCGACTTTTGAGGTCTCGTGTTTTGTGTTTTGGATCCGGATTTTCGTTATTTTTGAGGTTCGGATTTGTCTCGCAAAACACTTGACGAAAGGTCTCGGTTCGGATTTAAGGTATTGGATTCGGATTTTTTTTGAAAAAAACATAAAAAGTTTAAAAATCAAGTTTTTGGGCTTATTTTCACTCCTAGGCTATTATTAACCTCAATAACATTCAATAACAAGCATTTCCACTAATTTACAGTGTATTGTGAACACCTCACAATATAGTTATTAGTCCAAAACGTTGCAACAAGGTATCTTTCTGGACTGCGTAGAGGAGTGGGTCACCACAATATATATTAAAAACCCTGAACTTTTATGAATCGCACCAATAAATGTACCTGGACTGCGTAGAGGAGTGGGTCACCACAATATCTTAAAAACCCTGAACTTTTATGATTCGCACCAATAAATGTACCTGGACTGCGTAGAGGAGTGGGTCACCACAATATCTTAAAAACCCTGAACTTTTATGATTCGCACCAATAATTGTACCTGGACTGCGTAGAGGAGTGGGTCACCACAATATCTTAAAAACCCTGAACTTTTATGATTCGCACCAATAATTGTACCTGGACTGCGTAGAGGAGTGGGTCACCACAATATCTTAAAAACCCTGAACTTTTATGATTCGCACCAATAATTGTACCTGGACTGCGTAGAGGAGTGGGTCACCACAATATATTAAAAACCCTGAACTTTTATGATTCGCACCAATAATTGTACCTGGACTGCGTAGAGGAGTGGGTCACCACAATATATTAAAGTGTCAGAAAGAGAGAGAAGACACAGGAGAGGAGAGTTGTAGCTGGGGACCTGGGGTGGAAGCTCCCAGGCTCCCCCAGCATTGCCTGGAAGTCTGAGCGTGGTGACTGAGCCAGGGCAAGGAATGTGTGCCCTGGATGAGGGGGAGAACTCCATGCCACTATAGTGAACCCAAGAGAGAGGGGGACACTGCACATGGAAGAGGCCCTGGAGTGAGGGCTGCTACAAGAGGCATGGTAGCTGTAGTGTCAGATCCTGAGGCTGAGAGTACACAGAGTGACGTGTCAGAGCACAGGAGACATTATCCCCGCAGAGGAGGGATGAGCTGCAGTTGAGAGGTATGTTGTTGAAATAGGACATGCACACTTTAACAAACCAATCATTTCAGCGACAGGGCCTACCAAACAACTTTGACTGAAATGATTGGTTTGTTTGGGCCCCCACACCAAAAAAGCTATTCATCTCTCCCTGTACAGACTAAACAGGCTCTACTGAGGCAAGATGTCGTCCTCATCCTCAACCTCTGATTCCTCTCCCCCTACAGTGTCTACTTCCTCCTCATCACACATTATCAATTCGTCCCCGCTGGACTCCACAACCACAGGTCCCTCTGTAGTATCTGGAGGGCAGTGCTGTACTTCATTGAGGAATTGATTATTCATTTTTATAAACATCATTTTTTCAACGTTGTGAGGAAGCAACCTCCTTCGCCGCTCACTGACCAGGTTCCCCGCTGCACTAAAAACTCTTTCCGAGTACACACTGGAGGGGGGACAACTCAGGTAAAATAGAGCCAGTTTGTACAGGGGCTTCCAAACTGCCTTTTTTTCCTGCCAGTAACAATATGGACTGTCTGACATGTCTACTTGGATGGTGTCAGCAAAGTAATCATCCACAATTTTTTCTATTGTGACAGCATCCAATGCAGCGAGAGTAGACATGTCTGCAATGGTTGGCAGGTCCTTCAGTCCGGACCAGATGTTATCAGCATCCCCGCCAGTGCCTCTTTTGGGAAAACTGAGCTTTTTCCTCGCAGCCATAGATGTGGAAGAAAATGAGGGTGGAGCTGTTGGCATGTCACGGTCCTCTTCAGAGGACAATCTCCTGACCAGCAGGTCTTTGCACCGCTGTAGACTTGTGTCCGCCGGAAACAGAGACACAACATACGCTTTAAACCGAGGATCGAGCACGGTGGCCAGAATGTATTCCTCTGACTTTAAAAGAGTGACCACCCTCGGATCCTGGCAAAGCGTACGAAGGGCTACATCCACAAGAGCTACATGCTTGCTGTAATCGCAATGGCTTACCAGCTCCTCCCTCACTTTCTCCAGCTGCTTCTGCAACAGCCTGATCAGGGGAATGACCTGACTCAAGCTGGCAGTGTCGGAACTGACTTCTCGTGTGGCAAGTTCAAATGGCTGCAGAACCTTGCACAACACGGAAATCAGTCTCCACTGCGCTTGACTCAGGCGCATCCCCACTCCTTTGCCTATGTCGTAGGTGGCTGTGTAGGCCTGAATGGCCTTTTGCTGCTCCTCCATCCTCTGCAGCATATAGAGGGTGGAGTTCCAGCGCGTCACAACCTCTTGTTTGAGGTGATGGCAGGGCAGGTTCAAGCTTTTTTGATGTGCCTCTAGTCTGCGGTAGGCACTGGCTGAATGCCGAAAGTGTCCAGCAATTTTGCGGGCCACCGCAAGCATCTCCTGCACACCCCTGTCACTCTTGAGGTAATGCTGCACCACCAAATTAATGGTGTGGGCAAAACATGGGACGTGCTGGAAATTGCCCATATTTAATGCCCGCACAATGTTACTGGCATTGTCTGACACCACAAATCCCCATGAGAGTCTAAGTGGGGTAAGCCACTGGGAGATAATTTCCCTCATTTTCTCTAATATGTTGTCAGCGTTGTGCCTCTTATTAAAGCCTGTAATGCACAATGTTGCCTGCCTTTGCATGAGCAGCCATTTTGTAGATGCTGCTACTGATGCAGCTGTTGCTGTTGCTGCGGAAGGGGATGCATCTACCCAGTGGGCTGTCACAGTCATATAGTCCTTCGTTTGCCCAGAACCACTTGTCCACATGTCCGTGGTTAAGTGGACAGTGGGTACAACCGCATTTTTAAGAGCACTGAGGACACTTGATCGTACTTCTCTGTACATTTTTGGTATCGCCTGCCTAGTGAAGTGGAATCTCGAGGGGATTTGGTACCGGGGACACAATACCTCCATCAACCCTCTAAATCCCACTCCACTGATGGCGGACACCGGGCGCACGTCTAACACCAACATTGCAGTTACAGCCGCAGTTATACGCTTTGCAATAGGGTGACTACTATCGTATTTGGTGGTCATGGCAAACGACTGTTGGACGGTCAATTGTTTGGTGAAAGACTTAGCGGTCTTACGACTTCCCCTCTGGGAAGATGACCGACTAACAGCAGCAACAGCAGCAGTGGCAGTAGTAGGCGTACCGCTGCAGGATTCCTCGGATGAATCCCGTATTGAGGAGGACTCAGTCTGGCTGCTGACTTGGGCTGCAGGACTGAATCTGATGGAGATTGTGGAGGAAGTTGACGAGGAGGGTGTTGCTGGTGTGTATCCAACTGGACCACGGGATTTAGGTGTCCCTGTACCGATGAGGGTCCTAGCCCCAGTTCCTGAACTAACCACTGAACTATGAAGGTTATTCAGGTGACGTATAAGGGAGGATGTTCCTAGGTGGGCAAGATCCTTACCCCTGCTTATTTGAGCTTTACATAAGCTACATATTGCCATACATTGGTTGTCTGGATTTGGATAAAAATAACTCCAGACCGAAGAGGTGCATTTTTTGGTCTTCTGACCAGGCATGACGATGGGCTTTTTCATCCCATGGACATCAGCTGTTTCCCCCCCTGGTGCCTCATTTACAATAACCACATCACCATCCTCATCATCAAGTTCCTCCACAGCGCCAGCTACATCATCAATAGCCTCCTCCCGAGCCACCTCTTCCCGTACAGTGATGGGAAGGTCAGGCTTGACAACCACCAACACCCTTGGACTCGCCTTGGGGATTTGTGATAATTTCTCTTTAGAAGGCAGAGTTGTTTGCTGTTTTGTTGCTGACAGCATAACTCTCTTCAATTTTTTGTAGGGGGGGGGGAGGAGGAGGAGGGCTAAGATCCGTGGGTGAAGCTGAACCACTAGTCATGAACACGGGCCAGGGCCTAAGCCGTTCCTTGCCACTCCGTGTCGTAAATGGCATATTGGCAACTTTACGTTTCTCCTCAGATGATTTTAAGTTTCTCTTTTTGCTACTTTTTCTTAACTTGGGCTTTTTGGATTTTACATGCCCGGTACTACGAGATTGGGCATCGGGCTTGGAAGACGACGTTGATGGCATTTCATCGTCTATGTCATGACTAGTGGCAGCAGCTTCAGCATTAGGAGGAAGTGGGTCTTGATCTTTCCCTACTTTATCCTCCAAATTTTTGGTCTCCATTATATGTAGCACAAGATACTGCAGAATGTGTGAACTTGGTAATATTGCAGTACCAATGGACTTATACTGCTGGATTGGTTTTGCAAATTTGGTTATAATTATTATTTTTTATTTTTTTTTTAAATTTTTTATTTTTTTTTACTTTTTTCTTATTTTTAAAAAACTTGGGAATAGTGGGGAAATAACTATGCCCTTAGAAGCACAGAGCACAGGACACAGCACCACTGGACTGAACAGGACACGGCACAGGACCCAGCAGCACTACGGAACTCAGCAGGACAGAGCACAGGACACAGCACCACTGGACTGATACTGCAGAATGTGTGAACTTGGTAATATTGCAGTACCAATGGACTTATAATGCTGGATTGGTTTTGCAAATTTGGTTATAATTATTATATATTTTTTATTTTTTTAAATTTTTTATTTTTTTTTATTTTTTTTTTATTTTTTAAAAACTTGGGAATAATGGGGAAATAACTATGCCCTTAGAAGCACAGAGCACAGGACACAGCACCACTGGACTGAACAGGACACGGCACAGGACCCAGCAGCACTACGGAACTCAGCAGGACAGAGCACAGGACACAGCACCACTGGACTGATACTGCAGAATGTGTAAACTTTGTAATATTGCAGTACCACTGGACTTTTACTGCTGAATGTGTGAACTTGGTAATATTGCAGTACCAATGGGCTTATACTGCAGGATTGGTTGTGAAAATTTTGTGGTAATTAAAAAATATTAAAGTAGTTTTTGGTATTTTTTAAAAAAACTTTTTTTTATTTTTTTAAACACAGGGGAATATTGGGGAAATAACTATGCCCTTAGAAGCACAGAGCACAGCACACAGCACCACTGGACTGATACTGCAGAACACAGCACAGCACAGCACAGCACAGCACAGCACAGCACTAAACAGCACAGCACAGCACAGCACTAAACAGCACAGAACTAAACAGCACAGAACTAAACAGCACAGAACTAAACAGCACAGAGGACCACCTAACACACCCTCCCTCTACCCTGATCAATGCCCGAGTGAAGATGGCGGCGACTAGCGGGGAATTTATAGGATCCGAGTATCGCGAGATCCGACAACGGGATTATGAGTCAGAGCCTCAGTTTCACTTTTGAATTTGGCGCCAATACCCGGATCTGTCTCGGATCCGACTCGGATCCGCAACGTTCGGGTGGGCTCGGATTTCAGAAATCCGAGTGCGCTCATCCCTAATTGTATGTAACCTTCCAAAGTGTATTTTGCTGACTGACGCCAGTGACCTATACAAGTGTCAAGAGTCTTTTGAAGGTAACCAGGCTAGACAGATACCATCTCTGAGAGCTCCAGAGTTGGGTGGATAGTCCAGCCAGTCGAGCAGAGGTGAGAATCATGTCCTCTGAGAGGCCAGACATATATCTCAGGGATAGATAACTCCCTTGGAAAGACCTGTGTCATCCTGGGAATCAACCTGCCCTGACATTGAAAGAGCTAAATTCCAAAGGTGGGGCTGAGAGCAGTGCAAGAAGTTAAATCCACTGCCTGACCTGATAATGTTGTTCATTTTCTCTGAGGAGACCTGTCAAGGTAGAAGTGTGCCCTTAAAGTGTACTGCTCTCACGCCAACACTTAGACTAGGAAGTTAGTGACTCTGGTTTTATTTCCTATTTTATTTCTAAAACTTATTTGTGCAACTTATTTTGTATTTCTTGTTATTAACTGTTTTGCAATTAAGCCTTGGAAACATTTTTTGGATTAAATAAATTTGATCTAGCACAGTGGATCCCAAACTTTCTCAGTTCAAGACACCCTTAGGGTATGCATAATTTTTTAAAAGGAACCCCTAAGCCAGAATAATTACCAAGTAGTCCCCTGACTTGCTTACCACCAGCCTTGGCCGCGGCACCCGTTTGGGAACCGCTGATCTAGCATATTCTCCACGATTTTGTGTGAACTTACGAAGCCAAGTGAGTCTCATGCTACACGTGTATGTGATTTAAGTGTATAACATTAATAAGTGGTTTGGTGAACATAAGGACTCCATAGTAAATCCTTTGTGGTGGCAGAAAAGGTGTATTCATTGGTAAGTGTCCAAGGTAACTCCAGTCACAGCCAACTGTTTCAGATTGCTGTATCTGAGACAGGCTGGACGTTCATGACACTATAGTATATCATTTTCATTGGTTTCTTTACGACTCTGCTCTTGAGGAACTAACCTAGGAGATCAGTGCTTCAGCTTAAATGCAACAGATGATAAAGCTCCCGTAATGGTATGGGAGGCTTATAAAGTCACTATTATTAGAAGTTCTCTAATTAATGCAGCCTCTGCAAAATATATCACTGAATATCGACGTCAGTGACAAGCTGCAGGAGAGAAGAGGATGCTGGGTCCCGGCACCGCGCGGATTGGTAAGTTTATGTGTTCTTTGTTTTTTTCTATGGCTGGCTAACGGCAGAGGGGGCCGAGTGAGAGGGATCGTGACAGAGGAGGGGGACAGAGGGCAGAGGATGGGGACAGAGGGCAGAGGATGGGGTCAGCGTGAAAGAGGAAGGGGACATTGTGACAGAGGAGGGGGACAGAGGGCAGAGGATGGGGACAGAGGGCAGAGGATGGGGACAGCGTGAAAGAGGATGGGGACAGCGTGAAAGAGGAAGGGGACAGCGTGAGAGGGCAGAGGAGGGGGACAGCATAGCAGAGGAGGGGGACAGCGTGACAGAGGGCAGAGGAGGGAACATCGTGAGGGGGCAGAGGAGAGGGACAGCGTTCGAGGGGGCAGAGGAGGGGGAGAGCGTGAAAGAGGAGGGGGAGAGCGTGACAGAGGATGGGGACAGTGTGACAGATGGGGACAGCGTCACAGGGGGCAGAGGAGGGGACAGCGTGACAGAGGGCAGAGTGACAGAGGGCAGAGGGACTGGATGCAGAGGGGGCATAGTGTCTGGATGCAGAGGGGACAGTGTCTGGATGCAGAGGGCCATTATTGTATACAACTAAATAAGTTTTTCTGTCCTCACCTAAATACTTATTTAATTTTTTTGACCCAACTACTACTTAAATAGGACTGCCCGGTAATTATTTTGGAGGGGTGCCTTGAAAAAATTATGGAGACTCTAAGGGTGCCGCGAACTGCAAAAGTTTGGGAACCACTGGTCTACTGCCAAAATTCTTCCTCCTCCTGGTCACAGTCCTGTTGGCCTCCCATCATCAAACAATCTAATCAGGCACATTATTGCTGCAGCCAGCTGCCAACTTGAGGCTGGCTGGAAATCCTCTACCACAACCGCACAACAGGTGGGACTCCGTAGGCTGTGGTACACCTATTCTCTATAACAATTTTAATAAACAAAAGACAATGACAAATACAAAAAAGATATTTAAAAGCACTAGACCAAGTACAGATTATGGCACTGGTGACCGTTGCCTCCTCTAAGTACAGATGGGAGATGAGTCACAGAATGTGGGTGGTGTTTTGGATCCCCCAAAAAAGATGGAAGTGGTGATGTTCAAATACTTTTTCTATATTCTTGTTTCAAGTGTTTATAGCTCTTTTGTCCATATCGCTCTTTTACAGCTTTTATGGCTACTTAAGCTCTTTGGCTTGGTTTAGTAGCTCTTATTACCTTTACTATTAGATTGTGTAAATGTTGGTGTTAGATGTCTTTATTGTCACTTATACACAGTCAGCTCCACCTGATTGGGGCCAGTGATCTTACAAGAGCTGATGAGGATCAGGGAGATGTGTGGTGTAAATGTGATGGATAATGGGAGCTATCTAACCAGTGGGTAAAACAATAATAATAATATATATAATGTGCTGATCTGAGGAGGATCTTTCTTTACCTCCACTTCATACAAAGAAGAAACCTCCAAATACCGAGAGACTAATATATTATTATAGAGAGATATTACCTCCGCCTTGTACAAGGCCCGGATGTTGTATATGGGCCAGGTTCTAAGATGGCGTCTGAGAGAGCATGTAGCCACGCCCCCTGTGACGCGCCACTGGGTATTATATATCTGTAACACCAATACAAAGTATTGGAGACTACGATAAAATGGCCGCCGCTGTCCTGCACTGAGGACAATACAGTAATAGGAGTTATTTAAAATTGTTAAAAGAAAACCATAGAGTTCCCTCTCATCTGTGTCGCATACACCTCCCGCTATTCCCCCCTCCCCTAACCATTAAAATTTACATGCGGCCATTATCCGTAGTCTCACAGACACACTATTAGTGTAAGAGAAGTGACGCTAGACAAGGGGGCGTGGCCACATCATCTCTCAGACGCCATCTTACGCCACGGCGAATGAGAGAGCCTGTAACCACGCCCCCTTGTCTAGCGTCACGTGTGATAGTTACACGAATATTGTGTCAGGAAGAATAAGCAAAAATGGCCGCCGCTGTTCTATAATGAGGACAATGTAATAATAACTATTTATTTTGGTTGTGATTAAAAGGTTACATTAATACAACAGAGTCCCCCTCATATCTTTCCTACACACCTGTATCTATACCCCCCTCCCTCACACATTTACAGTTGCACTCGGCCATTTTTCCGTAGTCTCCTATATACTATATTGATGTTAGGACACTGCAAAGGGGGCGTGGTCACATGGTCTCTCAGACGCCATCTTACCTGGAAGCTACATCCGGGCCCTGTACAAGGCTGAGGTAATATCTCCCTATAATAATATATCAGACAGCGGGAATTACCCCCATAGAGTTACCCCATGTTTATGTGCAGCCTCCCGGCGATCAGGACTTCATACATGCGGCTGAGCTCTCACATCAGCTGCTACATAATCCTCATTGTGCTCCTGCTGCAGTCAGCAGAAGGCTGTTAGTAATAGCAGAGCTGGTTATTATAATGGCAGAGCTGTGAGAGACTTAATACCCAGACCAGCTACACCCCATACACCACAGAGGGGCTCACACACCATGACTAGCCCCCATCCCCCTCCTTCTACCCCCATTACCCCACATCCCCCCCTACTATCACCTCCTACCCAACCACCCCTCACCAAGTGTCACTAACACATAGCTTGTCTAGTGCTGGAGACTAGTCCCCATCCCCCTCCTTCTACCCCATTACCCCACATCCCCCTACTATCACCTCCTACCCAACCACCCCTCACCAAGTGCCACTAACACATAGCTTGTCTAGTGCTGGAGACTAGCCCCCATCCCCCTCCTTCTACCTCCATTACCCCACATCCCTACTACTATCACCTCCTACCCAACCACCCCTCACCAAGTGCCACTAACACATAGCTTGTCTAGTGCTGGAGACTAGCCCCCATCCTCCTCCTTCTACCCCCATTACCCCACATCCCCCTACTATCACCTCCTACCCAACCACCCCTCACCAAGTGTCACTAACACATAGCTTGTCTAGTGCTGGAGACTAGCCCCCATCCTCCTCCCTCTACCCCCATTACCTCACATCCCTCCTACTATCACCTCCTACCCAACCACCCCCTCACCAAGTGTCACTAACACATAGCTTGTCTAGTGCTGGAGACTAGCCCCCATCCCCCTCCTTCTACCCCCATTACCCCACATCCCCCTACTATCACCTCCTACCCAACCACCCCTCACCAAGTGCCACTAACACATAGCTTGTCTAGTGCTGGAGACTAGCCCCCATCCCCTCCTTCTACCCCCATTACCTCACATCCCTCCTACTATCACCTCCTACCCAACCACCCCTCACCAAGTGTCACTAACACATAGCTTGTCTAGTGCTGGAGACTAGCCCCCATTACCCCACATCCTTCTACCCCCATTACCCCACATCCCCCTACTATCACCTCCTGCCCAACCACCCCTCACCAAGTGTCACTAACACTTAGCTTGTCTAGTGCTGGAGACTAGCCCCCATCCCCTCCTTCTACCCCATTACCTCACATCATCATCATCATCATCATCATTTATTTATATAGCGCCACTAATTCCGCAGCGCTGTACAGAGAACTCATTCACATCAGTCCCTGCCCCATTGGAGCTTACAGTCTAAATTCCCTACTATAGACACACACTCACACACAGACAGACAGAAAGACAGACAGAGAGAGAGAGACTAGGGTCAATTTTTTTTTTTTTTTTTGATTGCAGCCAATTAACCTACCAGTATGTTTTTGGAGTGTAGGAGGAAACCGGAGCACCCGGAGGAAACCTACGCAAACACAGGGAGAACATACAAACTCCACACAGATAAGGACATGGTTGGGAATCGAACTCATGACCCCAGTGCTGTGAGGCAGACGTGCTAACCACTACGCCACTGTGCTGCCACATCCCCCTACTATCACCTCCTACCCAACCACCCCCTCACCAAGTGTCACTAACATAGCTTGTCTAGTAATGGAGACTAGCCCCCATCCCCCTCCTTCTACCCCCATTACCTCACATCCCCCCTACTATCACCTCCTACCCAACCACCCCTCACCAAGTGTCACTAACACATAGCTTGTCTAGTGCTGGAGACTAGCCCCATCCCCTCCTTCTACCCCCATTACCCCACATCCCCCTACTATCACCTCCTGCCCAACCACCCCTCACCAAGTGTCACTAACACTTAGCTTGTCTAGTGCTGGAGTGTCACTAACACATAGCTTGTCTAGTAATGGAGACTAGCCCCCATCCCCCTCCTTCTACCCCCATTACCTCACATCCCCCCTACTATCACCTCCTACCCAACCACCCCTCACCAAGTGTCACTAACACATAGCTTGTCTAGTGCTGGAGACTAGCCCCATCCCCTCCTTCTACCCCCATTACCCCACATCCCCCTACTATCACCTCCTGCCCAACCACCCCTCACCAAGTGTCACTAACACTTAGCTTGTCTAGTGCTGGAGACTAGCCCCCATCCCCCTCCTTCTACCCCCATTACCTCACATCCCCCCTACTATCACCTCCTACCCAACCACCCCTCACCAAGTGTCACTAACACATAGCTTATCTAGTGCTGGAGACTAGCCCCATCCCCTCCTTCTACCCCCATTACCTCACATCCCCCTACTATCACCTCCTACCCAACCACCCCTCACCAAGTGTCACTAACACATAGCTTGTCTAGTGCTGGAGACTAGCCCTCATCCCCTCCTTCTACCCCCATTACCTCACATCCCTCCTACTATCACCTCCTACCCAACCACTCCTCACCAAGTGTCACTAACACATAGCTTGTCTAGTGCTGGAGACTAGCCCCCATCCCCTCCTTCTACCCCCATTACCTCACATCCCTCCTACTATCACCTCCTACCCAACCACTCCTCACCAAGTGTCACTAACACATAGCTTGTCTAGTGCTGGAGACTAGCCCCCATCCCCTCCTTCTACCCCCATTACCCCACATCCCCCTACTATCACCTCCTACCCAACCACCCCTCACCAAGTGTCACTGACACATAGCTTGTCTAGTGCTGGAGACTAGCCCCCATCCCCTCCTTCTACCCCATTACCTCACATCCCTCCTACTATCACCTCCTACCCAACCACCCCTCACCAAGTGTCACTAACACATAGCTTGTCTAGTGCTGGAGACTAGCCCCCATTCTCCTCCTTCTACCCCCATTACCTCACATCCCTCTACTATCACCTCCTACCCAACCACCCCTCACCAAGTGCCACTAACACATAGCTTGTCTAGTGCTGGAGACTAGCCCACATCCCCTCCTTCTTCCCCCATTACCTCACATCCCCCTACTATCACCTCCTACCCAACCACCCCTCACCAAGTGCCACTAACACATAGCTTGTCTAGTGCTGGAGACTAGCCCCCATCCCCTCCTTCTACCCCCATTACCTCACATCCCCCTACTATCACCTCCTACCCAATCACCCCCTCACCAAGTGTCACTAACACATAGCTTGTCTAGTGCTGGAGACTAGCCCCCATCCCCTCCTTCTACCCCCCATTACCTCACATCCCCCCTACTATCACCTCCTACCCAACCACCCCTCACCAAGTGTCACTATCACATAGCTTGTCTAGTGCTGGAGACTAGTCCCCATCCCCTCCTTCTACCCCCATTACCTCACATCCCCCTACTATTACCTCCTACCTAACTACCCCCTCACCAAGTGCCACTAACACATAGCTTGTCTAGTGCTGGAGACTAGCCCCCATCCCCTCCTTCTACCCCCCCATTACACCACCTCTAGATCCCACCAGGTTGCACCACTTCTAGATTCCACCAGGTTACACCACACCACCTCTAGATTCCACCAGGTTACACCACACCACCTCTAGATTCCACCAGGTTACACCTCACCACCTATAGATCCCACCAGGTTACACCTCACCACCTATAGATCCCACCAGGTTACACCACACCACCTCTAGATCCCACCAGGTTACACCACACCACCTCTAGATCCCACCAGGTTACACCACACCACCTCTAGATCCCACCAGGTTACACCACACCACCTCTAGATCCCACCAGGTTACACCACACCACACCACCTATAGATCCCACCAGGTTACACCACACCACCTATAGATCCCACCAGGTTACACCACACCACCTATAGATCCCATCAGGTTACACCACACTACCTCTAGATCCCACCAGGTTACACCACGCCACCTCTAGATCCCACCAGGTTACACCACACCACCTCTAGATTCCACCAGGTTACACCACACCACCTCTAGATTCCACCAGGTTACACCACACCACCTCTAGATCCCACCAGGTTACACCACACCACCTCTAGATCCCACCAGGTTACACCACACCACCTATAGATCCCACCAGGTTACATCACACCACCTATAGATCCCACCAGGTTACACCACACCACCTCTAGATCCCACCAGGTTACACCACACCACCTCTAGATCCCACCAGGTTACACCACACCACCTCTAGATTCCACCAGGTTACACCACACCACCTCTAGATTCCACCAGGTTACACCACACCACCTCTAGATCCCACCAGGTTACACCACACCACCTCTAGATCCCACCAGGTTACACCACACCACCTATAGATCCCACCAGGTTACACCACACCACCTATAGATCCCACCAGGTTACACCACACCACCTATAGATCCCACCAGGTCACACCCCATTCACGTTCCACATAGGGCTGATATCACTATCTCTCCGCAGGGCAGCAACCAATCACAGTTCCACTAATACATCCTCACAGCGCAGACAGTCCCTATCCTACATCTCCACGTATGAATATGATGGATTTATTATAGAGGGTGTTACAAGAAAGACAAAATGTAGGGGAATCTGCCCCCACGACAAGTGGGCTTTTGATCTCTGTTGTAGGGCCTTCTATTGGTAGCATTGTAAAGTAAATATCCTTTTATTGTTATTTAGTTAGCTTAGGGAAACAGTAAAAAACAAAAAGCATGAAAAAGAAATAATGTCCTGAAATATTTTGTGCACCTTGTCCACTGCTGGTACTTCCAATGTCATGATGACCAGAGGTTCAGAAGTCGGGGGTGGTACCTATGGGGTGGAGCCTGTACTTGAGTGGTTCTGCCCACAAGAGGAAGTCCACTGAACCTGGAAAAGAACAGTGACCAGCTTACTACATATATGCCAGTCTTGTGATCAGAGATTACTGTCACCCGATGTAGAGCCCCCTAGCAGGTGTCTCTACTCCTCGAGTGCCAGCTTGATGGCTAGGAGTTCCTTGTCCACTAAGCCATAGTTCCTTTCTGCAGACAGCATCTTGTGGGATTGGTATCCACAAGGGTGAATCTTCCACATGGTATCCCGCTGGGCTAGTACTGCCCCTGTACCAACGGCGGACACATCCACCTGCAGTATGAAGTGTTGAGAGGTGTCAGGCTGTTTGAGGATGGTGGCTGATGTGAAGGCCTCTTTCAGGTTATTGAAGGCCTGCACAGCTTCCCCATTGTTTATGATTGCTGCCTTTCCTGTTGAGGGATGTTATCGGGGCTACCACCGTGGAATAATTTTTTATGAACTGTCAGTAGTAGTTTGAAAACCCCAGGAATTGATGAGTGGCTCAGAGGCCAATGGGCAGTGGTCAATATTTGATGGCCTAGTGTTTACCGATCCATTTCCAGCCCCATGCCCAAAATAATATACAAGGAAAAGTAGAGAGCTCTGCTAAAACTGCATTTATCCAATTTACTGCATAGTTGGTTGGCTCGTAGTCATTTCGGCACCGCCGTCACTTGTTGCTGGTGGGTCATGAGGCAAGAAGAGAAGATTGAAATGTCGTCCAGGTAGACTACGACACATGAGTACAGGAGGTCTCTGAATACATCAGTGAAGCAGGATACATTTTTAAGAATATGTCTCATGTTAAACAAAATGAGTCCAGGATGAGATTGGAGGAACCAAGTGTGCATAATAAGTGGGGTTAATCAAGTGCTTAGAAAAGCTCTGTGAGCGACATTTTGCCATTCAGGTTGTGGCAGCTTTTGGGTTATTGTTGTTGAAAACCCTTAGTCTGGGCTGCTGGGATGGGAGTCGGGGGGATGCCCAGTCTGGAGATAATGATTTGACCTTCATCTGCTAATTTTAGCATAAAGAGGCTTGGGGCTAGATTTACTAAACGGCGGGTTTGAAAAAGTGGGGATGTTGCCTATAGCAACCAATCAGATTTTAGCTGTCATTTTGTAGAAGGTACTAAATAAATGAAAGCTAGAATCTGATTGGTTGCTATAGGCAACGTCCCCACTTTTTCAAACCCGCAGCTTAGTAAATCTAGCCCTTGGTGTCTGTTAGCACTTAAAGAGATGGAAAGGGAACTCACCATTTATATTTGTAGTTATGAGCTCATAGGATTTTGATGATCCCCTGCAGTTCATCTCATTTCAATTCAGTTAATTTCTTGTAAATTTTTAAAAGGTGTCAGATCTTGGAAAATTTAGATCCAGGGGTCCTTCATGTCAGTGACAGGGCGGTCATGGATGGCAATTGTCATTCTTTCTTTTCCTTTATAGTAATACAAATGGAGTCTAATTTCTTTGGTATTTTGGTCGGTGGGAGGCTTTACTCTCAGAGTTTTACGTTCTTTGTCTAGCACACTCACTGTCTCATAAAGATCAGGTGTCATACCCCAGGGGTCTTCAGTCCTACTAAACCGAGACCTGGCTCACTTACCTGACCGCCGGCGTCCTCTCTCCACTCCGGCCGGACGTCATCTGTGTAGCGGTCCTGTGCATGTGCAGACCCGATTTCTCTTTCAAAACTTCCCTAACTTTCTATTGGTCCTCCTCTGCTCTCCTATTATTTAAGGCACCTCCTTCCTCTATCCAGTGCCTGTTCTTTTAGGTCTATACCTGTTCTCTGCAGCCACAGTTCATCGCTTTTCAGTGGTAATACCCTGCAGCCGCAGCTCACCACTCTCCACCTTTCCAGTAGTCATACTGTGCAGCCGCAGTTCATCGCTTTCCACTATTCCAGTGGCTGTAGTCTGCACCCCGCAGGCTGTTGGGTGGTACTCCCAGCCGTCTGCAATCCTGTCGTCTTCGTCTGGTTCTGTCCTACCTCTGACTGTTTCCTGCTAAGCCTACCAAGTACTTTCTAAAGGGCCGCTAAACCCACACCTTCTTGTAAGTGTACAATGCATCTACCTCTACATAGGACTTACACTTATGTATTTGTCGTGTCCATGCGCAGTACGGAAATGTGTATTTTACTCCCAAATATCTGCACTTACAGCCAACTCTACCCTCTGTGTTTTATATTTTATATTTAATAGGTTACATGTGTATTCCTAGACCACTGAGCTGTGAAGAACCAGAGAATATTTTACTAGAAGTCATCTGAAGGTGAAACCTGTTCTGTATAAATCACTGATTCCCTGAGGATGGACAAGGACAGGAGTGAGAGGATATTAAATCTCACCCTGGAGATCATCTACCTGCTGACTGGAGAGGTGAGGTATTCTGGGAATGTCACAGTGACATCATTCATAACATTAATAATAAAACAGGGACATGACTGAAGAGGTGAGGGATTCTGGGAATGTCACAGTGACATCATTCATAACATTAATAATAAAACAGGGACATGACTGTTTTCTCATCTGATCAGCTGTAAATGAGCAGCAGGTAGACAGTCCCAGAATTGTCACACAGGTTGGGATTTATTGCTTTGGACACAGTATGTTGTTTTTTTATCACTAATACATCCACGAGACTTTGGGATTTACAGCTTTTGCTGCATTTTTATATGTGCTCTGTTTTTTACATTTCGTGGATGATTTCCACTTTCCAGGACTTTTAATATGCAAATTAGACAACAAATGCTTATTTTATACATACATCCCCTGACCTACCTGTCACTGTTTCCTATATGCACTGTCTATTAGAGTGTATACAGCACTTACCTCACTTACTACCTTCCATAGGTCGGCCATGCTGAGTCCTCTGACTACTACAAGCCCCCACTTCAGACTCATCTTACAGTTTGCAGTAATTTGTTTATAGCAGATGATACATCCGTGGGGGCCGGCTGTAGATAAAGGACTCGGATCGGTGGGACCACTGAATGTGGCCGGAGCTACAGGAGGTGTAAATGCTGTATACACTCCACTTTCCTGTATATAGGAAACAGTTACATATAGACTATTAGACCAATTTTTTTTTATTTTTTTTTTTTATTGAAAGCCGGTAACGTGCTTTCACCCAAGTGCTCGAAAAAAAGTGTAAAACTCAAAAATGTGCTCAAGGGTACAGTTCTAACCCTCCTCCAAAGAGAAAGGTTCCCTTTATCCCCGACCCCCCGGTGCCAGAAGGCCCCTTAGGGGAGCAAGGGTCTTCAGACCCCCTTCGTCTCATGGCTAGGGGGGTCCCTTTTGCCAAGGGTTCCGCCGAAGCTTTCCCCTTGGCACCGATATCTTCTGCCTCCCCCAAGGGGAGACCTCAGATTGTTCAGGGAGGTGGGAGCCACTATGACCACACCACCCCCCCTAGATCTTCGGAGATAGGACCCATAAGGGCTGCCATACCACCTCCAATCTGTGAGAAAAAAAAACATAAAAATAAGTCAAGTGACAAACTGAAGTAAGATAAATAAATTAGTGCCGTGCAAGACGGCCCCAGCCTCCCGGCCGAGATGTTTAAAAATTGTTCCTGCTTAGCCAGAAGGCCGGGGCAAGGAAGAGTAGGTAGCCGAAAGTGGGGTTTGCGCTCTGTGCCATCATCAAGTGAGGGTGACCAATCCCCAAGTGAAGTAAGGCACCCCTGGGTCACCACTCCAGGGGCTCAAGTTCCCGGTCTTTCGAGCTACCGGCCTTGTGGCCAGACGAAGCTTTCCCATGGCCCTTTCAGGTACAGGAATTCCCTACTCGGACAGGTACTCACTTGATCTTAGCCAAAAGGTCATTAGAACCAATATTGTATATTTTACACAAATAACCCCTAAATAAAATTCCAAATATGTGGATCTTCATTTACCTTTTTATTGATGTCTCTGTTATTACACAGGATTACACAGTATCGATAAAGAGACCTAGTGAGTGTGTGACACCCAGGATCCAACCCTGTGTGTCAGGAGGATTGAGCAGGACCCAGAGCCCCATCACGGTGCCTAAACCTCACTCACTGATATATGGGAGAAACAATGACCAGAAGATCCTGGAATTGACCAACAAGATCATTCAGCTGGTGACTGGAGAGGTGACTGCTGGGAATGGGACATTATACAGTAACATTAGGGGATGTGTCTGGGTGATGACTCTGTCATTGTGTATGTCAGGTTCCTATAAAGTGTCAGGAGGAGGAGTGGGATAAATCAGAAGGGCCCAACGGTCTGTACGAGGACGTGAGGATGGAGAATTACCGGCCTCTCACATCACTGGGTAAGAGGAGACTTTCATTTATTTTAAAGTGGAGCAGTTTTGAGGGCCACTTGGCTACACATCATCTGATAATCACATATAAGCAATGTACTCAATCACTGTGTGTTCCCTACAGATGGATCCAGTAACAGAAATACCCCAGAGAGATATCTCCATCCTCTTTATTCACAGGATTGTACACAGGAAAACCCCATTATCCCACAGGAGTATCAGGTAGATTTTAGGGTCTTATCAAAACCCAAAATAACTTTTCATTATATGATCTGTAAAAAAGCTGTGTGGCTCTTATACACTGATATTCTTCTGTTACATATAATTTTATTAAATCAGATATTAATTATGATATGTTATATTTTTTTGTGGGCTATTTAGGATGATGTCCTGACTGATATTAAAGTAGAAATTACAGAGGGAGAGGAAGAGACGTATGTGGGGGGTGATCAGCAGTGTAAGGAGGAGGAAATCCCTACAGATATCAGCACAGGTGAGTAATAAACACTTATTACAGAAAACAGTCACATATTCTGCTTATTCAGTCACTAAAACAATCATTTATTCTACACCCTCCTCTGTCAGTACTAACTAATGAGGAAAACGTATCTGTCCAGTTGGAGAGTCTGGAGCCACCAGTCCCTATTAGACTCCTCTTCTCCTTACATCATATCATTGTGTGCTACCAGCCCAGAGATCTGACCAGTCTCCTCCTCACATCATATCATTGTGTGCTACCAGCCCAGAGATCTGACCAGTCTCCTCCTCACATCATATCATTGTGTGCTACCAGCCCAGAGATCTGACCAGTCTCCTCCTCACATCATATCATTGTGTGCTACCAGCCCAGAGATCTGACCAGTCTCCTCCTCACATCATATCATTGTGTGCTACCAGCCCAGAGATCTGACCAGTCTCCTCCTCACATCATATCATTGTGTGCTACCAGCCCAGAGATCTGACCAGTCTCCTCCTCACATCATATCATTGTGTGCTACCAGCCCAGAGATCTGACCAGTCTCCTCCTCACATCATATCACTGTGTGCTACCAGCCCAGAGATCTGACCAGTCTCCTCCTCACATCATATCATTGTGTGCTACCAGCCCAGAGATCTGACCAGTCTCCTCCTCACATCATATCATTGTGTGCTACCAGCCCAGAGATCTGACCAGTCTCCTCCTCACATCATATCATTGTGTGCTACCAGCCCAGAGATCTGACCAGTCTCCTCCTCACATCATATCACTGTGTGCTACCAGCCCAGAGATCTGACCAGTCTCCTCCTCACATCATATCATTGTGTGCTACCAGCAGAGAGATGTGACCAGTCTCCACCTCACATCATATCATTGTGTGCTACCAGCCCAGAGATCTGACCAGTCTTCTCCTCACATCATATCATTGTGTGCTACCAGCCCAGAGATCTAACCAGTCTCCTCCTCACATCATATCATTGTGTGCTACCAGCCCAGATATCTGACCAGTCTCCTCCTCATGGTGTGACAACAGCATGAATATTCCACCCTCAGATTTATATTATCACTGTAATACTAATGTAGAATATGAAATTATTTTCCTCAATGTAACATCACATACACCCCATCACAAAGTACACTTCACACTCCACCTTCTCGCACACACCGGTCATTGCACAATAGCTCCCCTCCAATCTACATGCTTGGATGCTCTGTATCGTTGCTTTTTAGTGTGCTGATCTGACTGTACTGTGCTTTGCCCTTACACTTTACTTTGTGCTGTTGCCCATCTGTGCCCTGCTCTATTCTCCTACTCTGTCCTGATGTTCTACTCTGCTCTGTGCAAGGATGTGAGACCTAAGAGTAGTGTAAACCCATATCTAGGACTCACTGCTGATTTAACTCACATCTTCTATACTTTTGAGGCTCCAGTGTTTGTATGTGAGGGCAGTGACTAGTTGGACTATGTCCCCGGCTAATGAGTCTTCCTGTTCTAGGAAGCTGCTGGGCAATGTGTATACTTAAGAAATGTTACTCTCCAATGTCCAAATTTTGTCTGCAATTGTCCAAGTAGGATACAATCTGTGAGTCACTGTGGCTGGGTTTATGCACTGTGCTTGGTAATGCAGTTCTCTAATTATAATGGTGCTTATAGTCTGCAAACTGAATGAAATAGCTAGATATTTCCGTATGAAAATGACGGGCATTATTATATGTTAATCAATGTAAAATAAAATGTCTATTTCCATACATATATTTTATTTCCAGCAGATGGATGCGAACACAGGAATATCTCAGAGGGAAAATTAATTTTATCTACAGATTTTGAAATAGAAGATAATAACATTACACATGATTCTCCAGGAGAAAACCCCACTGCCCTAAATGTACATCCAGTACTCCACAGAGCAGATAAATCATCTGATCCCTCTAATCATGAGGAATATCCTCCTGATCAGATAGATATTGTTACATATAGTACAGCTTATAGAGATGATAATATATTTCCATATCCTGAGCGTGATAAATGCTTTATGGTTAAGTCGTCTCTTCATAAACAGAGAATTCACACAGGTGAGAAACCGTTTACATGTTCTGAGTGTGGGAAATGTTTTACATTTAAATCACATTTTGTTGAACATTACAGAACTCACACAGGTGAGAAACCATTTTCATGTTCTGAGTGTGGGAAATGTTTTACACATAAATCACATCTTGTTGAACATCACAGAACTCACACAGGTGAGAAACCGTTTACATGTTCTGAGTGTGGGAAATGTTTTACACATAAATCACATCTTGTTGAACATCAGAGAACTCACACAGGTAAGAAACCATTTTCATGTTCTGAGTGTGGGAAATGTTTTACACATAAATCAAATCTTGTTGATCATCAGAGAACTCACACAGGTGAGAAACCATTTTTATGTTGTGAGTGTGCGAAATGTTTTACAGATAAATCAAATCTTGTTAAACATCAGAGAACTCACACAGGTGAGAAACCGTTTACATGTTCGGACTGTGGGAAATGTTTTACACATAAATCAAGTCTTGTTGATCATCAGAGAACTCACACAGGTGAGAAACCATTTTTATGTTGTGAGTGTGGGAAATGTTTTACACATAAATCAACTCTTGTTAAACATCAGAGAACTCACACAGGACAAAAGCAATTGTATATGAAATAAGTATGCTGTGATACTCCAAATATTTTAAAATCAGTCGATAATATTAATGTTGATTAAAACTTTGGTCTGTGAATGTAAATATATATATTCTATAGACAAAAAAAACCTTACGGTCTAACATGTCCGATTAAGGTTTCCTACACATCATCTAAAATTGAAAAAATTGTTGCAATTTCATCACTTTTTGGCATTTCGGTGGAAGAGTTTCAATAGTTTTCTTGAATTTTAGATGGTGTGTAAGCAACCAAATATTCCATAGACAAAAAATCCTTATGGTTTAACATGTCTAATTAAGGTTTGCTTTACTTAGACATCATCTAAAATTTAAGAGAACTATTGAAACTCTTCCACTCAAACTCCAAAATGCAATGAAGCCTTAATGGACATGTTCCTTGTGTAATACAGACATGGTATGTCATCACATCCTGTGGTTAGCTGCAGATTCAGCACTATCATGGAGTCAGATTTCTGTCACTCACACAATACAGACATGGTATGTCATCACATCCTGTGGTTAGCTGCAGATTCAGCAATATCATGGAGTCAGATTTCTGTCACTCACACAATACAGACATGGTCGTCATCACATCCTGTGGTTAGCTGCAGATTCAGCACTATCATGGAGTCAGATTGCTGTCACTCACACAATACAGACATGGTATGTCATCACATCCTGTGGTTAGCTGCAGATTCAGCACTATCATGGAGTGAGATTGCTGTCACTCACACAATACAGACATGGTATGTCATCACATCCTGTGGTTAGCTGCAGATTCAGCACTATCATGGAGTCAGATTGCTGTCACTCACACAATACAGACATGGTATGTCATCACATCCTGTGGTTAGCTGCAGATTCAGCACTATCATGGAGTGAGATTGCTGTCACTCACACAATACAGACATGGTATGTCATCACATCCTGTGGTTAGCTGCAGATTCAGCACTATCATGGAGTCAGATTGCTGTCAGTCACACAATACAGACATGGTATATCATCACATCCTGTGGTTAGCTGCAGATTCAGCACTATCATGTAGTGAGATTGCTGTCACTCACACAATACAGACATGGTATGTCATCACATCCTGTGGTTAGCTGCAGATTCAGCACTATCATGGAGTCAGATTGCTGTCACTCACACAATACAGACATGGTATGTCATCACATCCTGTGGTTAGCTGCAGATTCAGCACTATCATGGTGTCAGATTGCTGTCACTCACACAATACAGACATGGTATGTCATCACATCCTGTGGTTAGCTGCAGATTCAGCACTATCATGGTGTCAGATTGCTGTCACTCACACAATACAGACATGGTATGTCATCACATCCTGTGGTTAGCTGCAGATTCAGCACTATCATGTAGTCAGATTGCTGTCACTCACACAATACAGACATGGTATGTCATCACATCCTGTGGTTAGCTGCAGATTCAGTACTATCATGGAGTGAGATTGCTGTCACTCACACAATACAGACATGGTATGTCATCACATCCTGCGGTTAGCTGCAGATTCAGCACTATCATGTAGTGAGATTGCTGTCACTCACACAATACAGACATGGTATGTCATCACATCCTGTGGTTAGCTGCAGATTCAGCACTATCATGGAGTCAGATTGCTGTCACACAATACAGACATGGTATGTCATCACATCCTGTGGTTAGCTGCAGATTCAGCACTATCATGGAGTGAGATTGCTGTCACTCACACAATACAGACATGGTATATCATCACATCCTGTGGTTAGCTGCAGATTCAGCACTATCATGGAGTGAGATTGCTGTCACTCACACAATACAGACATGGTATGTCATCACATCCTGTGGTTAGCTGCAGATTCAGCACTATCATGGAGTGAGATTGCTGTCACTCACACAATACAGACATAGTATATCATCACATCCTGTGGTTAGCTGCAGATTCAGCACTATCATGGAGTGAGATTGCTGTCACTCACACAATACAGACATAGTATATCATCACATCCTGTGGTTAGCTGCAGATTTAGCACTATCATGTAGTCAGATTGCTGTCACTCACACAATACAGACATAGTATATCATCACATCCTGTGGTTAGCTGCAGATTCAGCACTATCATGTAGTCAGATTGCTGTCACTCACACAATACAGACATGGTATGTCATCACATCCTGTGGTTAGCTGCAGATTCAGCACTATCATGTAGTGAGATTGCTGTCACTCACACAATACAGACATAGTATGTCATCATATCCTGTGGTTAGCTGCAGATTCAGCACTATCATGGAGTCAGATTGCTGTCACTCACACAATACAGACATGGTGTCATCACATCCTGTGGTTAGCTGCAGATTCAGCACTATCATGGAGTCAGATTGCTGTCACTCACACAATACAGACATGGTATGTCATCACATCCTGTGGTTAGCTGCAGATTCAGCACTATCATGGAGTCAGATTGCTGTCACTCACACAATACAGACATGGTATGTCATCACATCCTGTGGTTAGCTGCAGATTCAGCACTATCATGTAGTCAGATTGCTGTCACTCACACAATACAGACATGGTATGTCATCACATCCTGTGGATAGCTGCAGATTCAGCACTATCATGTAGTGAGATTGCAGTCACTCACACAATACAGACATGGTATATCATCACATCCTGTGGTTAGCTGCAGATTCAGCACTATCATGGAGTCAGATTACTGTCACTCACACAATACAGACATGGTATGTCATCACATCCTGTGGTTAGCTGCAGATTCAGCACTATCATGGAGTCAGATTACTGTCACTCACACAATACAGACATGGTATGTCATCACATCCTGTGGATAGCTGCAGATTCAGCACTATCATGGAGTCAGATTACTGTCACTCACACAATACAGACATGGTATGCCATCCCATCCTGTGGTTAGCTGCAGATTCAGCACTATCATGTAGTGAGATTGCTGTCACTCACACAATACAGACATGGTATGTCATCACATCCTGTGGTTAGCTGCAGATTCAGCACTATCATGTAGTGAGATTACTGTCACTCACACAATACAGACATGGTATGTCATCACATCCTGTGGTTAGCTGCAGATACAGCACTATCATGGAGTGAGATTGCTGTCACTCACACAATACAGACATGGTATGTCATCACATCCTGTGGTTAGCTGCAGATTCAGCACTATCATGTAGTGAGATTGCTGTCACTCACACAATACAGACATGGTATGTCATCACATCCTGTGGTTAGCTGCAGATTCAGCACTATCATGGAGTGAGAATGCTGTCACTCACACAATACAGACATAGTATGTCATCACATCCTGTGGTTAGCTGCAGATTCAGCACTATCATGGAGTCAGATTGCTGTCACTCACACAATACAGACATGGTATGTCATCACATCCTGTGGTTAGCTGCAGATTCAGTACTATCATGGAGTCAGATTGCTGTCACTCACACAATACAGACATAGTATGTCATCACATCCTGTGGTTAGCTGCAGATTCAGCACTATCATGGAGTCAGATTGCTGTCAGTCACACAATACAGACATGGTATGTCATCACATCCTGTGGTTAGCTGCAGATTCAGTACTATCATGGAGTCAGATTGCTGTCACTCACACAATACAGACATAGTATGTCATCACATCCTGTGGTTAGCTGCAGATTCAGTACTATCATGGAGTCAGATTGCTGTCACTCACACAATACAGACATAGTATGTCATCACATCCTGTGGTTAGCTGCAGATTCAGCACTATCATGTAGTGAGATTGCTGTCACTCACACAATACAGACATGGTATGTCATCACATCCTGTGGTTAGCTGCAGATTCAGCACTATCATGTAGTGAGATTACTGTCAGTCACACAATACAGATATGGTATGTCATCACATCCTGTGGTTAGCTGCAGAGTCAGCACTATCATGGAGTCAGATTACTGTCACTCACACAATACAGATATGGTATGTCATCACATCCTGTGGTTAGCTGCAGATTCAGCACTATCATGGAGTCAGATTGCTGTCAGTCACACAATACAGACATGGTATGTCATCACATCCTGTGGTTAGCTGCAGATTCAGCACTATCATGTAGTGAGATTACTGTCAGTCACACAATACAGACATGGTATGTCATCACATCCTGTGGTTAGCTGCGGATTCAGCACTATCATGGAGTCAGATTGCTGTCACTCACACAATACAGACATGGTATGTCATCACATCCTGTGGTTAGCTGCAGATTCAGCACTATCATGGAGTCAGATTACTGTCAGTCACACAATACAGACATGGTATGTCATCACATCCTGTGGTTAGCTGCAGATTCAGCACTATCATGGAGTCAGATTGCCGACACAATGGTGGAGCTGCTAATTCATAAAATATAAACATGCAGTCTATGCAGCTGAAGGTCTAAGCAGGTTGTTGCACAACAGAACATCTTTCCCACTCAGTCCTGATTTATGGATGGTAATTTATTTAAGTGTGTATGCAAATTAGTATCAATGCGTCATATGCTTTGCCCCCACTCATTCATTTTCATACCTCACCTCTGGATCTCCAAGTGAGGTGGGAACAGTAGACAAGGGTGATAAAAATTAATTTGCAATATTTGAAATTTGTAGTAAATATGGGAATGTTTACCCTGTACGAAACCAATAAAGATGATGTTTACATGTTTCCTATAGACAATTCGTTATTCATTAATCAACTATGTAAAGATGACAGAGCTTTATGCATTGGTGGTCAGGTAAAATAATAACATCAATGTGTAACATACAGTGGGAAGTCCTGCATGCTCAGTGTTCTTTAGGATCTGGTTACATGTGTTTACAGAACCTTGTATGTGTTGACACCAAATGCATTTGTGCGGTTTCTTAAGGGTCCTGTGAGGATATTGTGTTTTTCATGCATGGTGTATGAACAAAGATGAGCTGATAACAGAGCACCCAGGACTACAGATCCCATAATGCTCTGTCTTCTAGTGAGCTGCGACATGCAGAGTACCATATAAGCAGGGGTGTATTGGGAGCAGTGGCCCTCCTGTAGGCGGGACCAAATAAATGGTAGGTGAGGCCAAAAGTAGGCGGAGTTAGCACATCATTAGTCCTCGCCACATCGGTTTTAGGCAAGGAAAATACAAAACGCGTGGTAGGCAGAGTCCGCGTGTCACAATTGGTGGAGTAAACAAACAAGTAGGCAAAGCTTTGGTAGGTGGAGCAAACACAAGCGGGCAGGGTCAGCACACCGGTGGGTGGAGTACACAAATCTGTTATATGAGTGGAGCAGCTTAATCCAGCAGCAGGGAGTTCCCAGGGTTACCAGTAATTTAATAGAAGTTGGGTCTCCCACCGGTTCAATAGTCTCCCTAACAGTATAAAGGAAAACCACATGGCCTCTGCCCACCTGTATGCAAAACTTTAGGGTGCCCCAACCATGGTGTGTACCCTACCTCCCAAAAATAGGTTCCACCCTCCCACTGCCGTCGGTGCATCTCCTTGGGGTTAGAGGTGTGATTGCAAAGATAAAAACAGATTTGTAGCTAAAATTACTGTGTAAACACACTAGCATGAACAATTAAAAAAGGTACGAAAATATCCCCATGGATGCATCATACAAAATGTATCTTAAGGTTTATACTGTTCTGCATGATATTTTTGCCAGTATTATTATTTTATATATATATATATATATATATATATATATAATATATATACACACACATACACAATATGAAGAGCAATTGTATAGCCTCCATACAATAAAGATAGCATTCTAGTGACCACCATACAACACAGAGAGCATCCTAGTGACCACCATACAACACAGAGAGCATTCTAGTGACCACCATACAACACAGAGAGCATTCTAGTGACCACCATACAACACAGAGGATTCCCATGACCGCCATACAATACAGAGAGCGTTCTTGTGACCGCCATACAGATACCATCCTAGTGACCCCATATAATGCAAACAGCGTATTTATGACTGCCTCACAATACCAGCCCCCTCATCATGAATCAACGCCTCTTCAAAATCGTTAACTCCAGCCTCATTATAAAACTCTTTTCATCAGTAACCCCTTTATATTCATTAACTCTCTCATCCAGGTTAATTAATAATAACCATGTCATAAATGAATTTCATTCATATTCATTAAACCCCCTCATTACTTCCCTCAGTTTCATCAAAAGACTATGTCCGCCCATGTTGGTCTGCGCGCCCAGAGTGCCTGCCACTGTTTGTGCATGTGCCCAGATTGCCTGCCCCTGTAAGTGAGCGCACCCAGGGTGCCTGCCCCTGTGTGTGCTCGCGCCCAAATTGCCTGCCCCTGTATGTGCACGTGGCCAGAGTGCTTGCCCCTGTGTGTGCTTACGCCCAGAGTGCCTGCACCTATGTATGTGTGCGCGCCCAGAGTGCCCGCCCCTGTATGTGTGTGCCCAGTGTCTGCACATGTAGTTTATGAAAAATACCAAAAGATGTCCAGGGACAGCACAGCATGGCCTCAGTGCATAGGAAATTCCTAGATCCTGGAATCTTGGAGGCCCTATTTTGAAAAAAAAAAATGGGTGCATGAAATTTAGAAAACTCAAACCAGCCCCGGTGTTAAATCAATTGCATTCACATTTAATAATTAGCCCCCCCCCCATCCCCAACATTAAAATAATAGTATTCCTATTTAATAAATAAACAAATTTCCCTCATTCCAAACAGCCCCAGCAATAAATTAATAGCATTTATGTTTAATAAATATAACCATTTCCCACAACCATTCCCGGCATTTAAATAATTCATATTCACATTTAATAAATAGCCCTCCTCCCCAAACTCAGCCCCACAGTCAATTAATAGCCCCAAACCGCCCCACCATTAAATTAAAGTTCCCGTCACCTCACCTCACCTTAAATTAATAGGCCCACTATTAAATTAAAAAGCCCCATCAATAAATTTCATTTCTCCACCATCATCCCACAAATAAAATAGCACCCATTAAATAATTAGCCCCTAAATAAACTCCACCATTAAATTAAAAACCTACCTCCCACCCACCCTCATATCACACATTATATTAACATCCCCTCTTCCCTCATACATTATAGCAGCATAATGCCCCCCTACCCTCATACATTATAGCAGCATACCACCCCCATTCCCTCATGTTACGGCAGCATACCACCCCCCTTCCCTCACACATTATGGCTGCAAGCGGACCTCCTTCCCTCACGCATTATGGCAGCATACAAACCCCCACTTCCCTTATGCATTATGGCAGCCTACCACCCCTCTTCCCTCACATGCTATGGCAGCATACCATCCCCCCTTCCCTCACACATTATAGCAGCATACCACCCCCCTTCCCTCACACATTATGGCTGCATACGGACCACCTTCCCTCACGCATTATGGCAACATACAAACCCCCACTTCCCTTATGCATTATGGCAGCATACCACCCCTCTTCCCTCACATGCTATGGCAGCATACCATCCCCCCTTCCATCACACATTATAGGAGCATACCACCCCCACTTCTCTCTCACACATTATGGCAGCATACCACCCCCACTTCTCTCTCACACATTATGGCAGCATACCACCCCCCTTTCCCTTACGCATTATGGCAGCAAACTGCTTCCCCTTTCCTCACGCATTATGGCAGCATACTACCCCCCCTTCCCTCACGCATTATGGCATCATACCATGCCCCCCCCCATTTTCCTCACGCATTATGGCAGCATACCACCCCCTCTCACTTCCTCAAACTTACCTTGGTATTGCAGTAGTGTTGGAGACACCTCTCTGCATCCTGCCTAGCACATACATAGGACAGCACCTGTCACATGGTGTACGTCCCATGTGACATCTAACTGTGAGGACTGGAGGAGGCCACACATGGGGGAGGGAGGCACAGAACAATAGATCAGCAGCCACATTAAGGAAGGTGGTTGGTCATGGAGGGACCAGCCCCCTAGTGCCCCGGGATGCTCACCTAGGAGGTGGGGAGAGACAGATACACAGGTGATAGAGAGGAAATCATTTAGATTAGTCTGTCTACATATACTGTACATACACCTACTTTATTTATACAGCGCTGTAAGAATGTTGGTGTAAGTGGGGAACTTGAAACTGACATCATTGTAATCTGCCGGGATGTTCCTTCATCGGAGCTGTTTCAAGTGTCGTTTTCAACCTGTCAGTGTTATCAGCCTGTCATGGATTACACCTTTGGTGATATAATGTCGGCCTCTTCACAGTCGGTGTTGTCAGTATCGTTATGCTGACTACCACCGTTGTACAGAACCACGTCATTATTTTTATTCAAAAATGTAATATGAAATCATGAAGGAACTGTTTACATTATACTTGGAGAGCAGTCGGTATCTATATTTATGTTTATTGTAGCCTTCATGGCTGTAATTTCTGATGCATATGGATATATATTTCCAATTGTGTAATATAGATATTATAAAATATAAGTGGACTTATGAAATCGAATGACTCCTATAATATAAAGGGAGCGATGAATTGGTGACATTAAATTATATATGAATTCATACAACAATGGTCAGTTGTTAATTAGTGTACTGGTGATCCAACCTGCATTAATATATTAGGTATCTAAAGGTAATATACACTATTATTAAAATTATAATATAATATATATTTATATTCAAGTCCTTTTGATTTTATCCCACGATTTCACTTTTGCTTCTAACTATACAATGATTATTTGTGTTTTCCATATCACCATTCTTTCATATGCACTCATTGGTTGGAGAACGGTCAATCATTAGAGAGAGCTGCTCCATATTTAGGGAAGCAGGATTGGTTGAAAGGAATGTGACATTGATAATGGGGCGTGTCCTGATACTATATAAGAAACATCAAAACAGACCCTCGGGTTCAGCCTCGAAGAAGCGAGTAGCGAAACGCGTGTTAGCGTTTGCCTCGCTATGTGAAACTAAAACGACTTGCAGTTAGATTAGACCAACATCTTATCGGCAAGCAAGCCATCCATTAATTGATAGGGGCTATGAAGTAGCTTCATCACAATGGGGAAACAATAGTACCTCTTGTTTATTTATAAGAACGAATGTACATAGGCTGCCTAGAATAGTGCAGCAAGTGAAGGGTCTATTTAACAGCTCTCAATTAATAAAGGGGACAATATGATAGCTCCCTCTAACAAACAGCAGTTATATACCCTAGCTTATCAATAGTGGTGGCCATGTCCGTTAATTACAATAAAGATATAAGGTTGAAGGATTAACAAACTGGTGCTGCCCATTAAATCTGATAATTACTGTTCCTGTCACAGGCACTAGGATTTTTACCCAGAATTCACCAGATGTAACTACACTTACCAGAGGCGCGGAGTCTAACACAGTGGCTGGTCTCCTCCAGGAACTCCCGCAAGGGAGTATGGTTTTAGCGGCTGCCACTGTGCAGGTCGCGGCCCTCTGGGAAGTGTGGTGAATATACGGAACTGTACAACTGAATAGGACAGGGAATGTCAATGATATAAATGCAGAGTCTCTGCACAATGGAAACAATGGTAACACGGTAGACTGATGAGCAGTAATAAAAGGAGGAGAAAGTTCCAAAGTGCATTAGCACACAGGTAGCATACAGCAGACCAATATATGACAACTGGAAAAAGTCTATGGAAGGACCAATCAATAATGCAGCAGGAGAGTCAGCGACTCGCAGCTATACTTCAGAGGCACTATAGGCTTTAGTCCTAATAGGTACCATGCAAAATAGTAGGGTAAGCTGCTCCTGACATATGTTCCCGCTGGTAACTGTAAAGACTTGTGCAGATGCTGGTATAATACTAGATAGCGTGGAGCGGTCTGCGGCTAGCAAGTTGTACCACTAATATGAAGAGAAGACTTGTTCGGGTGCAGGTATGTTACAAGGTAGCGTAAAGTGGTCTGCGACTAGCAAGTTGTACCACTGATATGGAGAGACGACTTGTCCAGGTGCAGGTATGTTATCAGGTAGCGTAGAGTGGTCTGCGACTAGCAAGTTGTACCACTGATATGGAGAGACGACTTGTCCAGGTGCAGGTATGTAACAAGGTAGCGTGGAGTGGTCTGCGGCTGACAAGTACCACGATATGGAGAGAAGACTTGTCCAGGCGCAGGTATGTTATCAGGTAGCGTAGAGTGGTCTGCGACTAGCAAGTTGTACCACGATATGGAGAGAAGGCTTGTCCAGGCGCAGGTATGTAACAAGGTAGCGTGGAGTGGTCTGCGGCTGACAAGTTGTACCACGATATGGAGAGAAGGCTTGTCCAGACGCAGGTATGTAACAAGGTAGCGTGGAGTAGTCTGCGGCTGACAAGTTGTACCACGATATGGAGAGAAGACTTGTCCAGGCGCAGGTATGTTCCACAGCAAACAGAGCACGAGTAGAAACCGTAAACACCTCGGCGTCACAAGGGAATGAGAACCAAAGAACAGGCAACGGTAATAGAGTAACGGGTGCCTTAAGTAGTGAGAGGTGATTGATTGACCAATGAGACTATGAGCAAGGTTTTAACAGTTTGTGGTTTCTGCACATGCGCAATCTTTGGTCAAGATGGCGGATGGCTGCGGCGCCGAACAGGCGCCGGCAAGAGAAAGAGAGACCCATGTCCCAAACCTGAGGCACTAACCGTCCGGTGAGTGACAGTACCCCCGCTTTTAAAGGTGGGCACAGAACACTTGGAACCGGGTTTGCCCAGATATTTGGTATAAAACTTTTTTAGAAGTGCTGGAGCATTAAGGTCATCCGCACGGATCCAAGTGCGCTCCTCCGGACCAAAGCCTTTCCAATGCACCACAAAACGAAGAACTCCTCTAGAAATTTTAGAATCAAGTATATGAGTAATCTCAAACTCCTCCTCTAGTTGAACTTGAACTGGGCGAGGTGCTGAAGAAGGAACAGAATCGGTTGATGATAAGAGGATTGAGTAATGAAACGTGAAAAGAGTTGGAGATACGAAGGTTCTTAGGCAATAACAGCTTAAAACAAACAGGATTTATCACCTGAATGATTTTATATGGACCAATAAAACGTGGAGCAAACTTCATAGAAGGAACCTTCAGGCGAATATTTTTGGTAGAGAGCCATACACGATCTCCAATTTTGAGTGCTGGAATTGCTCGCCTCTTTTTATCGGCAAAGAATTTATATCTCGAAGATGCCTTCTTCAGGGAGGATTTAACTTGAGCCCAAATGGATTTAAACTTTTGACATAATACATTAACAGCAGGAACTTGGGTGGGAGAGAGGGAAGGAAATTCTGGGAGAGACGGATGGTGACCGTATACCACAAAGAATGGTGTTTTAGAAGATGATTCATGATACATGTTATTATGGGCAAATTCCGCCCATGGAAGCAAGTCTACCCAATTGTCCTGATTGGCTGAAGAAAAAATTCTAATGAAAGTTTCTAGGTCTTGGTTGACCCTCTCGGCCTGTCCATTCGATTGAGGATGGTATGAAGATGATAATGACAATCGAATACCTAAGGTCTTGCAAAGGGCTCGCCAAAATCTGGAGACAAACTGTACTCCTCTATCCGAAACAATTTCAGACGGACATCCATGCAGTCTAAATATTTCTTTGATAAAATGATCAGCCAATGTAGAGGAAGAAGGTAACCCTATCAAAGGGACGAAATGAGCCATATTAGAAAATCTATCAACTACCACCCAAATGGTATTACATTTTTTGCTGAGAGGAAGATCAGTAACAAAATCCATACTTATATGGGTCCATGGTTTGGAAGGAATAGGTAGTGGTTGAAGTAATCCCGCCGGTGTTCTACGGGAAGACTTAAATTGGGAACAAACATCACAAGCAGCCACAAACTCCTTGACATCTTTCCTAATAGATGGCCACCAGTAACTCAGAGAGAGAATCTCTAATGTTTTTCGTATTCCAGAATGCCCAGCAAAACGAGAGGAATGATACCATGACAGAATCTTCTTTCGAAGAAGTGGTGGCACAAAGGTTTTTCCAAACAGTAGAACATTGGTGGAAGAAGCAGTAAACTCACACATTTAGGATCAAGTATAGGACGATCAAAACAATCTTCAATATCGGAGGAAGAAGCAACCGCCCGAGACAATGCATCCGCTTTTTTATTCTTGGAAGCAGGTTTGAAGGTTATATTTAAATCAAAACAAGAGAAAAAAAGTGAACATCTTGCTTGTCGGGGGTTCATACATTGAGCTGACTGCAGATAGAGAAGATTTTTGTGGTCAGTAAATATAGTCACGGGGTGACGAGCACCCTCCAGCAGGTATCTCCATTCCTCCAAAGCCACTTTAATGGCCAATAGCTCCTTATCCCCGATAGTATAATTATTCTCAGCAGGTAATAGACTTCGAGAATAAAAAGCACAAGGATGGAATTTCTTTTGTACCGATCTCTGAGATAGAATGGCCCCTAGTCCAACATTAGAGGCATCCACCTCCAGGAAGAATGGAAGAGTCACATCAGGTTGTTGAAGAATAGGAGCAGTTGAGAACGCCTTCTTGAGGAACTGAAATGCTTGAAGAGCCTCAGGAGGCCATTGCTTGGTATTAGCACCCTTATGGGTAAGAGCCACTATAGAAGAGACAATGGAAGAAATTCCTTGAATGAAACGTTGATAATAGTTAGCAAATCCTAAAAAGCGTTGAATAGCTCTGAGTGTAGTTGGCTGGGGCCAATGTAAATCTGCATTCTCTTTCTCCGGATCCATTTCTAGACCTACTCCAGACACAATATATCCTAAGAAAGGAATCTGGGATAATTCAAAGGAACATTTCTCCAACTTACAAAATAGTAAATTTCTCCAAAGTCTAGAAAGAACCTCTGCCACGTGCTGTCGATGAGATGAAATGTCTTGAGAAAATATCAAGTTTTGCTTACCATTACCATCTCAGAGAAGTGGGTTACTGATAAAAAGAGGATTTATGTACTTACGTTAAATCCGTTTCTCTGATTCCATCTGGGGGACACTGCGATCCCTTCCTTCTGCTTTTCCTCTGTGTGCTCTTGTTTGACTGCCCTTTTTTCTCCTTGGGCTTTTTAATTAACTGACAGGAAGAGGCAGGGGGATTGTAGAGGGGAGGGGTCTGTCGGCAGCACTAAAAGTTAACTAGTTAGGTGCCAACTCCCCAAGCTCCCTCCACAACCCCATGGTAAGCAGTGTCCCTCAGGAGCGGTGAGGGAGAGCAGGGCTCTCCTTAGCATTGTTATTCAGGGGTTAATGGTCATATTTCTCAAGTTTGGCAACATCAGCCTGACCGTTCTTCCCCATGGTGATGAATTATAAGGCAAAGAGCTCAGCGACACAGTCTACCACAGCCCAACTGCTATGTTGCTGATATCACTAGCGGATGAAAGACACAATAAGCCCCAATAGTGGTAGTTATATTCCCTGGAATAAGGAGGTGCCGTTAACCCTGGCCCAGTTGCCACATTGCAAGCTGCAGGAGAGCACTCTCGTTCCCAGCACAGAACTATTATTTTACTGGTCATACTTATTGGTGTAGTTCACACAATGTGGGGTCAGGAAAGGATGTTCCAAATAGTACAGGTATAATGACCTGCAATCCTACATGAGAGGCACAGTCTGTTAATAATAATGGTATGGATGGTACTCACTGTGTCCTCAGCACGGAGCCCAGCCAAGGGTAGGGTCTGCATATTCAGGGGGGCAAGTAGTCCCAAGTAGTAGGGGATGTTGCGCTGTATTTGTGGTTGGGGCCAGCAGAGGCATCGGGCAACATGCAGTGTAGCTGGGCAGAGCAAGATGGCGGCAGTGACATGGAGGATTCTCGTCAGACAGAGGGTGCACCTGGATGGCAGCCCCACAGGTATCAGAGGACCACCAGAGAACCCATAGAGGGGGAGGAGAACACATCCGACATCAGCAACACCCAAAACAGTCCAATAAGGAACGGCCCAGAGAGCCGCAGATTACCAAGTAGGACGGCAAGATGACGTTGAAGACCTGTCGGGGTAGCAGGGCCGCACACTCTAATGGTGCAGCGGGGAGAGTAGAGCATGGCCAGCCTGGTGAGAAGGATGAAAAAAGATTCTCCGGCGATCTTGCGGCGCTGACAGGCAGGACTGACGGGACGAGGCAGTGGATGACAGCGGGTTGGTAGGCCAAGTGGAGGGCAGACAGTCAGATGGTAGAGCTGTTTCCCAGAGTCCAGATCTGCGATACCGGCCCAGCGGGATCACCCAAGGTAACAGAGGTGCAGGGAGTCCAAGTTGCAGAGAAAGGGCAGCAGTAGGCTGGGGAACTATGGATGTGCTGATGGGATTTTGGAGGAGAGCAGGAAAAGCGCATCCTACTCCTTGCTACATCGAGCTATACCCTCCATTTTTATTTTTGACATTTTTATGTATGTATTTTATTCTGAATATCAGTGATCGGTTGTTTTTATTTATGTTTTGTGTAGATACAGTAATTTACCTGGGCATCAGTGAGAGGAGCAGCTGACTGAGGGTCTGTGTCCATCTGCCACATTGTTTAGTGTGGTGAGCAGAAATCACTGAGAGGGACTGCACACAGCATGAGAGATCACACCGAGAGCTTCTATGTGGTAAGTGCTTCAGTTATTCTTCCTGCACTGCTCACTGATGCATTCCTCAATCTACATGCCTGCTACTCATCGGGTCTCTGTGACAGGTGGTAGACTGCAGGTAAAACACTTCCCACATGCAGAGCAAACATGTAGCCTCTCTGCTTACAATGAATTCTCTGGTGGCAATTTCTCTTCCATTTATATCGCCGCTTCATTCTGGCTGCTAAACTAGGGTAAGCACTTCTCTCCCTTGACAGTCTGTGCCCCTATTTCCTTCGGGTATTGCTGACATTCTCTTATAATCTTAAGTAGTACTGTATTGCTGGAGGTGTGGGGGAGCTGGCATCAACCTATATGGATCTGCTCCTTCTCCCTGTCTGCCTCCAATGTGCTCTGTCCCCCAATTCTTCTGAGGTCTTGGGTTGCAGTCTCTGACTCCAGGTTCTCACATCCCTACTTCCTGACTCCCAGGAATATATACATACATACACATATATATCTATATAATATCTAGTGACACCCAGCTACCCTGAACAGTGACCTGCACTCCTACATTGAGCTTGTCTCTGTTTAGGAAATACAGGTTGAGAAGTGAGTGATGAGATCTGATGAGATGGGGTCCGGGGAACATTGTGATGAGGTGTTCAGGGGGTTGAGAGCGGCCAGTGAAGAACATGAAGAAAATAACTCTGCACCATCTAAATTGCAATAAAAGTATTGAAAGTCTTCTACTCACAAAAAATCTATGAAATTGTGACCATTAAGCATCTGCCTTAATGGACGTGTTCATTGAGCAAAACAGACATGGTATGTCATCACATCCTGTGGTTAGCTGCAGATTCAGGACTATCATGGAGTCAGATTGCTGTCACTCACACAATACAGACATGGTATGTCATCACATCCTGTGGTTAGCTGCAGATTCAGCACTATCATGGAGTCAGATTGCTGTCACTCACACAATACAGACATGGTATGTCATCACATCCTGCGGTTAGCTGCAGATTCAGCACTATCATGGAGTCAGATTGCTGTCACTCACACAATACAGATATGGTATGCCATCACATCCTGTGGTTAGCTGCAGATTCAGCACTATCATGGAGTCAGATTGCTGTCAGTCACACAATACAGACATGGTATGTCATCACATCCTGTGGTTAGCTGCAGATTCAGCACTATCATTGAGTCAGATTGCTGTCACTCACACAATACAGACATGGTATGTCATCACATCCTGTGGTTAGCTGCAGGCTCAGCACTAGAGTGACATAGCTGCCACTTACAAATTGGTGGAGATGCTAATTCAAATATATGTGTGTTCACTGGAATACACACATGCAGTCTATGTAACTGAAGGTCTGAAAGCTATATATCACAAAAGATAGTTCCCACATATATTTTACATAAGAATATATTAATACGTAAAGAAACGATTGTAGATATTGTATTGTCATAGAACTGAGCAGAATGCCTGGAAGATATTCTCATTATCCTCATTTCCATAATGATTCTACAAATATTTACAGAATCCATTATAGACCATGTGCATCTTAATAAGTATTGGTATCTGCAGCAGGATTATCTGTACTTCACATTTGACTGGCAATGGGGACATGGCAACATACACAAAAATTAAAACAGTGGACAATGACTGGGTTATATATGTTTGTGTATAAAAACATTGTTTTCCTTATACAATATAACACTACTTCAGTTAAAGTAGATTGATTAAAGTAATCAGTTTAAATATTGGCGCATCATTTTATCTTACAGGTGAATTAATGAGCATGATTTCCAGTAAAAATAGAAGACGTCTTGGAAAGGATCTTGTTATCTGAACATGAGTATTCCAAGAGAAAATCTCACCCACAGCTCATATCTGCTACAGACCTTGATTCTTCTTAAAATCTAGAGAATTCACACAAGCTAATTTAATTTTATGAGTAAGAGAAACCTACAACTTGTTTCACATCAAATACATGATGAATCTCACAGGAGAGAAGCCCTATCTGTGCTCTGAATGTGATAAACATTTTACATGTACAGCAAAACTGATCATACATCAAAGGGCTCACACAGGAGATAAACCATTTAAATGCTCTGAATGTAGTAATTGTTTTACGACTAAGTCACATCTTCTTACACATCAGAGGATTCACACAGGAGAGAAACCATTTAAATGCTCTGAATGTACCAAGTGTTTTAGCCAGAAATCGCATCTTGTAAAACATCTGATGATTCACACAGGAGAGAAACCATTTAAATGCTCTGAATGTAGCAAGTGTTTTAGGCATAAGTCGGCCCTTGTAAAACATCTAATGGTTCACACGGGAGAGAAACCATTTAAATGCTCTGAATGTAGCAAGTGTTTTAGGCAGAAGTCATATCTTGTTGCACAACAGAGGATTCACACAGGAGAGAAACCATTTAAATGTTCTTAATAACAAGAAAACCAAATTCACACGAGAATTACCATGAGGAGCTGAATGTAGCATATATATCATAAGCAAATGACTTTATTGTATCACCATAATATCCATGCGGGGGAAGCACTGTTTTTATTTTCTCAATGGGGCAAGTGTGTTATTGTAACGCTCTTGTGTTTCCTCGTTCCAGCTCTGTCTCCTCCGTGCCGCGATCGGCACTTCCGGGTAGCAGGTCACATGACTCGACTGTCGGGTCGGGTTTTTTCATGATGGGGGAGACCATGCTGTGCACTGTGTTATACTGCTGTTCTCTCCATGCAGGTGCTGGGACTAGTAGAAGAAAGAGCTTTCTATCCCGTAGAGAGTTCCAGCAGCTCTTCTCAGTACTGGGATTCCTTCTAGGACCAGCAGAGCTATGAGTACTGACTATATCTACAGGAACACTGCACCCTGCCCACTTCCACTACATGTGCTTCTATTAGTGTCTGTTATACCTCCTTATTCTTTCCCTCATGCCTTTCTATGAACTCAGAAAGGTTATTTAGTAAATGGTGCCAGTAAAACATTGGTTGCTGTATCCAGTAGCAACCAACCAGATTATCACTTTTGTTAGTTTTATAACACCAGGCTGCTAAATACTGATATCAGATGGCTATGGGTTACAGCACATCATTGTTGGTCACATCATAATATTAATTAAAACCCCAATAGGATACATTGTTTCCTGGGCTACTCATAACGGTGTGTAATTCATGTAATGATAATTACATGTAATGTTACTTGTTTTAAGCTTGTAGCACATTAAAATAATACCCGTTACTTACACACAGGCATGTTCATTTCAGAATCGTATTCAGTGCACTCTGCAAAAAAACAATCTGGTCCTCCCAGTGCACATATAGGTATACGCTTACTCTCTTCTCTGGGAAGCTGTCATCTGTGATTAGGTGTGAAGAAAGACACACTGGCAATCGTGTAAACGTCCTCAATAGTCCAATCTCCCACCACTCGTTCCCCCAGTAATGTGACATTTACAATCCTGCTTTTCACGCCCTCACTTAATTTCATGTAGATTTTATAACAAAAATGATATATTAAATACATGCGCATGTCTGTTCCTTTTAACACATGAAAGTGCTTTATATACTGTAGAGATTATGATTATAATTTCATTCTATTGTATATTGGGTGAGCTTTGTTTCACATGGTTTCAATTTCACTAAGAAATTTGTGCATTGAGAATATTTTTGTACTTTTAGGTATAGATGTGTGTAAATAACATAAAGTGATACAGTGATGTGATTTTACCTAATATAGTATGAGTGTAGCGGTGATGGTCATATTTCCGACGCTGAATCAAAATGGTGACAGGGTAAATGTCGGTAGATTCATTCTGTCCAGATGTTTAAGATGTAGACATTGTGATTGCCGACAATAGTAATGTTGACAGTCACAATGCCGACATTAAGCAAACAATGCCAGCGGGTCTGGCGGATGTACAGCCGCCGAACCCACCGACATACAACTGTTATAAAAAACAATTAAAAACGCATAATGCTTATTACTCCAAGACTGGTCAGCACGGGATGGGTACGAATTCCCGACACTGAAAGTAACGACAACCAAATAAACTACACGAAAATGTCTACAAGTACATTATCGTGACAGCTACATAGTAGGCGCGATGTAAAACAGATGGTATGCCTACACCTTGTATTCCGACATACATAAAATCCTACAAATCTGAAATAACGATAGAATAAATGACTGCAATAAAGGTGAACGACAATACTGAATGTCTACTGAGAAATATTACCTACAAATATTAAAATCACTGCAAATATCCGACAATAAATATTACCTACACTACATAAACGCCTACCAAAATATAATCGACTGAAATATTAACTACAAATCTGAAAGTACTACTCAGTATATTCCTACATACAATATTACGGACAGGACATTAATGTGTACACAAAAAAATCACTACTGAGATATAAACCGTACACATTATATTAGTACACATACCCAAATTGATAATCTATTACTAAAAATATAAAGCCAATTTACTCACGCTAAAAATAGGTGTATGAAAACGGAAATAGTGAAATCGATATCATTAATAGTTATGTAATTCCATATGTACCAGATTACTACATTTTATATTTGCTTTATCAAACATTACACTCTCCGTATCTTTGTAATGTATTTAGTTTATTATTGACAATCAAATCCGTTGGGGCCATAATAGTTGTAACATAACTTTGAACTTAGATGAATGTATATACTTTTCTCGACCATGTTTGTTATTACTGTATGTTTTGATGTATTCTCTAGCCGTGTTTGCTACTACCCTTTTCTGTCACACTCACAAAGCATTACGCCAGTTACTATGTCTGTAATAGCAGTAATACGTCAGCTGCTTTGTTGTGTTAATAAATGGCATTTAAATGTACCTTAATCTTTTGTTCTTGGAGGAACTGTTATTAATAATAATAATATAATATAATAGTCCATGTTTATATTAATTTAGAAGTAAATTAAAGCAAATTGATGTACACCTTGTAATTTATGTTTTAAACAATTAATATAATTCTTATTTTTATATTAACATTTTGTCACTGTTTTACACACAACCAATTATTATTTAAAACATAGTTCATTTTATCACGTAAGCATCGCACAGACACATTATTTCGTATATGTGTAAATTTATTTTTAATTTATTAATTTTGTCATAATTAAAAACACTAGCTTTAATATTAATGTACAATTCATACATCAAATCCAGTGATTGGGCAGATAAATCTGTTCTTCTCAATTCTTCATTTCCACTGTATTTTTCAAAAACAAAAAGGACATTGTGAGTATAAGAAACTATAGAAAATATTAACAATATTCATAGACACACTGTAAATGTTAATCTCCTGTTTAAACACTTCAATCACTGTTACATCTCTAATTTTTAATCATAGCTACAAAAATATATGTTATATCATTACCATAACCCTTAAAAGATAAGTACTTACATTTCATTAGGCAATGGAAGGCCCTATGTCATCACTCCATGATATACCAGTTATATTCATGGATAGTAGTGATGGACCCCGTGTTATATATATATAGATGGAAGGTCCTATGTCATCACTCCACGATATGCCAGTTATATTTATAGATAGTAGTGATGGACCCCGTGTTATATATATAGATGGAAGCCCCTTTGTCATCACTCCACATTATGCCAGTTATATTCATGGATAGAAGTGATGGACCCCGTGTTATATATATATATATATATATATATATATATATATATATATATATATATATATATATAGATGGAAGGCCCTATGTCATCACTCCATGATATGCTAGTTATATAGTAGTGATGGACCCCGTGTTATATATATAGATGGAAGGCCCTATGTCATCACTCCACGATATGCCAGTTATATTCATGGATAGTAGTGATGGACCCTGTGTTATATATATAGATGGAAGGTCCTATGTCATCACTTCACGATATGCCAGTTATATTCATGGATGGTAGTGATGGACCCCATGTTATATATATAGATGGAAGCCCCTTTGTCATCACTCCACATTATGCCAGTTATATTCATGGATAGAAGTGATGGACCCCGTGTTATATATATATATATACATATATAGATGGAAGGCCCTATGTCATCACTCCACGATATGCCAGTTATATTCATGGATAGTAGTGATGGACCCTGTGTTATATATATAGATGGAAGGTCCTATGTCATCACTTCACGATATGCCAGTTATATTCATGGATAGTAGTGATGGACCCTGTGTTATATATATAGATGGAAGGCCCTATGTCATCACTCCATGATATGACAGTTATATTCATGGATAGTAGTGATGGACCCCGTGTTATATATATATATATATATATAGATGAAAGGCCCTATGTCATCACTCCATGATATGCCAGTTATATTCATGGATAGCAGTGATGGACCCTGTGTTATATATATATATAGATGGAAGGCCCTATGTCATCACTCCACAATATGCCAGTTATATTCATGGATAGTAGTGATGGACCCCGTGTTATATATATAGATGGAAGGCCCTATGTCATCACTTCACAATATGTTAGTTATATTCATAGATAGTAGTGATGGACCCTGTGTTATATATATATATATAGATGGAAGGCCCTATGTCATCACTCCACGATATGCCAGTTATATTCATGGATAGTATTGATGGACCCCGTGTTATATATATAGATGGAAGGCCCTATGTCATCACTCCATGATATGCCAGTTATATTCATGGATAACAGTGATGGACCCCATGTTATATATATAGATGGAAGGCCCTATGTCATCACTCCACAATATGCCAGTTATATTCATGGATAACAGTGATGGACCCCATGTTATATATAAAGATAGAAGGCCCTATGTCATCACTCCACGATATCCCAGTTATATTCATGGATAGTAGTGATGGACCCTGTGTTATATATATATATATATATATATATATATATATATATATATATATATATATATATAGATGGAAGGCCCTATGTCATCACTCCATGATATGCCAGTTATATTCATGGATAACAGTGATGGACCCCGTGTTATATATATAGATGGAAGGCCCTATGTCATCACTCCACAATATGCCAGTTATATTCATGGATAACAGTGATGGACCCCATGTTATATATAAAGATAGAAGGCCCTATGTCATCACTCCACGATATCCCAGTTATATTCATGGATAGTAGTGATGGACCCTGTGTTATATATATATATATATATATATATATATATATATATATATATATATATACATATAGATGGAAGGCCCTATGTCATCACTCCACAATATGCCAATTATATTCATGGATAGAAGTGATGGACCCCGTGTTATATATATATATATATATATATATATATATATATATATATATATATATATAGATGGAAGGCCCTATGTCATCACTCCACGATATGCCAGTTATATTCATGGATAGTATTGATGGACCCTGTGTTAGATATATATATATAGATGAAAGGCCCTATGTCATCACTCCACAATATGCCAGTTATATTCATGGATAGTAGTGATGGACTCCGTGTTATATATATAGATGGAAGGCCCTATGTCATCACTCCACGATATGCCAGTTATATTCATGGATAGTAGTGATGGACCCCGTTTTATATATATATAAGTGGAAGCTCCAATGTCATCACTCCACGATATGTCAGTTATATTCATGGATAACAGTGATGGACCCCGTGTTATATACAGTATAAAGATGAAAGGCCCTATGTCATCACTCCACGATATGCCAGTTATATTCATGGATAGTAGTGATGGACTCTGTGTTATATATATAGATGGAAGGCCCTATGTCATCACTCCATGATATGCCAGTTATATTCATGGATAGTAGTGATGGACCCTGTGTTTTATATATATATATATATATATATATAGATGGAAGGCCCTATGTCATCACTCCACGATATGCCAGTTATATTCATAGATAGTAGTGATGGATCCATGTTATATATATATATGGAAGGCCCTATGTCATCACTCCACGATATGATAGTTATATTCATAGATAGTAGTGATGGACCCCGTGTTATTTATATATATATATATATATATATATATATATAGATGGAAGGCCCTATATCATCACTCCACAATATGCCAATTATATTCATGGATAGAAGTGATGGACCCCGACTTCCGGTGGGCGGGGCATCTGGAATGGCCGCTTTTTAGTCTGGCTCTGCATTACTGCTCGATATCCAAGATCATCAAGAGATTAGAACACACCAAAAAATAACAAAAGCAGGCTTAAATCAAGCTCAAGAGTGTGAAGATCTATCTGGGGTCTGTATGACGGCACGGAGCATATCTTTTTCCCCGGAGTCCGGCTCCAAGTGAGAGCCACGCCAGCTTTCCCGCCATTCGGCAACAGATCTTCACAGGCTGAAGCAAAATCTACCAAAGATACCGAGAAAAGGCTCTAAGACATTAAAACAACAATTAACTTACCACACGGCTTGGTCCCTCTGGAGTGCTGCGGGAAGAGGTTGCGAGAGAGGAGTCTGGCGCGGTCCAGGTTGTGATCAGCGACGGTTAGGCGCAGAGTGGGGAGCGCCATCATCCATACCCCCTGCTTTTCCCCGATAAGACTGTCGGAGATCTCACTCCCAGCGGAGGCTGATGAACTGTGATTGAGTTCCAGAGAGTCCCGTGGCAACAGTGGGGATAGGTGGCAAGAGGAACGTGCAGCAGTACCCCAGCGGAGGAAAACGGAGACCAGCTTGAGAGAAGGTGCGTGGCGGGAGGAGTGGGGGAGAGCCTGACAACTGCGCTGGAGCGTCTGAAGCTGGTGAAGGAGTCTGAGAGGCAGCTGCGCTAGGAGAACGGAGGTGCTGAGGCACAGACTCGGGGAGATCGTGAGGCGTGATTGTGCCATTGTGATGTGCCAGCAGTAACAAACCTACTCTGCTGCCTGCTACCATTCAGCACATATATCCTAAAGGAAGAGAATATATAGTACATGTTGGAGGTATTTGACGTCTTTATACCCTTCCTCCGTGCCACAGATAGCCTGGACAGATTCAGTTTCTAATAACAAGCAGAAGCACCTCAGCTTGAGTGTGAAGGAGGAGGTTGGCAATCTTAAATCTATTGAGAGACTCTATCCTTTTTTAGTATAACCTATGTAAGATTAAGTATCTGATGCTAGAGAATCCACTTTGTGCATATATATGTAATCACTATTCTTATTTGTGCTGACGATAGTTTTGGCTCTGCACAGGTTATTGTACAAATCTTAATTTATCTTTTGCCTTTTCTCAATATAACACATATGAGAATAAGTATTTGAAACTAGAGAATCTACATCGTACATATGTATAACAAGTATTTCTGTTTGTGCTGATTCCTATGTGCGTCGTGCGTCGATAGTTTTGGCTATACAGGAGTTGCTGAATTAATCTTAACATTGTGTGACTCTGCTGCAACCTGGTGGCAAAAGATATCTAGTGCTTTTAAAGAAACCTTTAAGATAACATTTATACAAGCATTATTTAACTACAGTATAGTAATTAAAATTTCTCAAAAGAAGCAGGAAAAGATAATTGACAACCTGGACAGGCTGTTCTGATAGAAATTTATCTCATGAGAAAATTTGTGTACAAATAAAAACAATGGCTACACCCAACTACATAAAGTGACTCAAACAAAAAATGTAAATGTAATCTCTCAAGGAGAGAAGTAAATGTAAACTTTAATCTTAGAAGCAACAACCTAGGCACACCACCTCAACGGGGGTTTCCCTTTTCTACTTATCTTATCCATTCCATGGAAAAATACTTACATAATCAAAAAACAGGGACAAGTGCACCTAACGTTTCTCTTTCCACAATGGGAAAGCCAAAATCACAAACTAATAAACCTCTCTACCGTCTCCCCCACTGTCAGATACTGTTCAATTAAACAACTCTGATCCTACGATGGCCCCATCTCAAAGTGCTTCCCCTTCCATCTCAGCAATGGAATTCTCGGCTATATTCATGCCCCAGATTGACAAACAATTTCAGGCTCTGCGTGATACGGTCAAGAACGTACTATCTACTATTGCGGCTAACACAACCCGCATTGCTGAGTTGGCACAACGCACCAGTGATGTAGAGGATAAAAACCAATCGCTAGAGGGGAAGGTAGATAGCCACTCCCAAACTTTACAGCAATTAATGGATAAGATTGATGATCAGGAAAACAGAAACCGGAGAAATAATCTCTGATTAATAGGTATTCCAGAGACAATAAAGGGTCAGCAACTTACACATTACTTAAGTGTTCTGATTCCCCTGGCGTTAGAACTTGAGGAAACAATGGAGAAACCCCAAATTGAAAGGGCACATAGAATTGGTCAAGAAAGAGAAGGAGACAGGCCCAGACCCCGCCCAGTCATAGCCCAGTTTCTGGACTATAGAGCAAAAGAATCGATACTTGGGGCGTATAGAAAACAGGGGTCACTGATTATTGAAGGCACAAAAATTCTAAAATATTTCAAGATTTCTCAGTCATAGTGTCCCAAAAACGCAAAGAATTCTCAGCTGTATGTAAACACCTAATAGACAGCAATAAACGCTTTGCTCTACTCTTTCCAGCCAAACTTAGGGTAGTAGAGAATGGAAAGACCCTGTTTTTTGAAGATCCAGCAGAGGCCACTAGATACTTTTTTTACGTAAGTCACCATCACAAGGGACACCAACTGGAGACAGAGTGTCACCTCACCGCTGAGACATTATATACATAGACAGTGCTCTAGATCATGGTCGTCCAACCCGCGGGCCGCATGCGGCCCAGCATGCCTGTAAATGTGGCCCAGCAGGAGTTTTGGTTGTGGCAAGGGGGCAGCACTGAAAAAAAAAATCCTGGAAAAAAAAAAAAAAAGGAAAATACTTACCTTGCGGTCACGTCAGCTGGCGCTCCGGCTCCCTCCCTGGTCTCCTCCTCCGTGTGGCGCTCGCAGTGAATGTCGGGGGTGATGTCATCACAGCCGACATCCATTGCGTAGCGCAGCACAGGGGAGTCACCCGCGCGAACTATCAGCAGCAGTGAAAGATTATCCAGTATCTTATTGTTGTTACTCTGAATTTGGACTTTCTGCACCATGCAATTATGAACTAGCTCTGTTCTCTGTATGTATCTAATATAAATATTAAGAGATGATTGTATTTTTAATATTTTAAACCATTTTAAATGTGCAGTGCTGAGTATGGTGAAAATATCACCCACTGTTACCCTCATCGGAGGCTGCTCCATGAACCATTTTTCCCTCCACCCTATCTTTAAATCTCTGTAGATTTCTATTAGTCCTCCTGATGCTACCTATATCGGTGACCATTTCAAACTGGTCAATAAAAAAAATGATTCATGGGTGCAGAAAGAGAGGAAAAAAAAGTTTTTGGCATTTAATTCCCCGAACCCCACTAAGGGACAGATGCAGGTAAATTAAATTGTAGCTGGTAATGGGACTACTGCTTTAATCATGATTCTGCAACAGGTTTCCTAACTCTTACTAACTTCATTTTCAAGTAAGTTTAATATGTTAACTATGTTTTCTATGGTTTTTTGGATGATCAGCTATCGTTAGTGTTAGTGTATTTTATGTGCGGCCCAAACCAACTCGTCGTCTTCCAATGTGGCCCAGGGAAGCTAAAAGGTTGGACATCCCTGCTCTAAATCTTTGGCCACTCTAATTAATATTGTGCCTCTTTTATGTTAATAGGTTGTGTTATGTTTTATAATAGTTATAATTTCTTCTCGTTTTGATTATGAATAACAAAGTTATTGAAATGTTCACGTCTTTAAGGATGAGTCCCGACCACATGTCTGGGCCTCACCCTAGCTTGTTATTGGAAAATAGGAAAAATAGAAAATGGTGGATGAAGATTGTTCAGATAATAATGCTTTTATTTTTTTTAACATGTACAGGGATCTTAAATTTGCAAATGTATGGGGGGTGCGGAGGAGACCCGAATCTTTTTGAAGGGCTGGAGACACGCCTGCCTCCCGTCATCTTAAATATATATCAAGAAAGTCTGCAGTTCGTAAGTAACCAATCCCCGGGTGGGGGGGGGGGAGCTGACCATGCCGTTTACACATTCTGGCATAGATTCCTCTCCCCGTCCTCCTCCACCCCTGAAGGTAATTTCATGGAATGTAGACGGTCTAAATACCCCTATAAAACGAAAAAAAGTTACAACACACCTTAAGCGCCATAAGCCCGATATCATCTTCTTGCAGGAAACGCACTGGAAGACGGGGGATGACTCTAGCCTTAAAGATACTTGGATTGCTGAGTGCATATCAGCCCCGTACAAAAATAAGTCCAGGGGAGTGGCCGTGTTGTTCGGGAGGAATGTGTCCTATACCGTTTCAGACAAGATAATTGATCCAAATGGTAGATATATACTACTTGATGTCCAAATCCATGACTATAAATATACACTCCTAAACATATACGCCCCCAATCTAAATCAAAAATAATTTTTTCATTTTATATCCCAATTGGTCTCCTCAAGAGAAACGCCAAATTTAATAATAGGGGGCGATTTTAATGTGGTAGATGATCCAACTGTAGATAAAAACCCTGTTCCTCAAAACCTCAGATCTGAGATATGGAATCAAATTTCTACTCTAAAAATGGCACATAATCTCACAGACCCGTGGAGACTACTAAATCCCTCAGATAGGTCTTTCACATTTCACTCGGGAGTGCATAATTATTTTTCCAGGCTTGATTACATACTATTAGCTGATTCCTTAGTAACTGAAGTACTTAAGACTGATATCGGCCCTATACTTATATCTGACCATGCCCCTATAACAGTAACGCTCCGTCTGCCCTTCGAAGGACAACGGAATTCAACCTGGCGATTCCCATCTTATTTATATACCTCAGAGAATTTTAAACAGCATCTTCAATACCATTGGTTGGATTACCAAGATAATAACATTGAATATTTTGACAACCCTATAATATTCTGGGAGGCATCTAAAGCAGTCTTGCGAGGGAATATAATAGCGTATATGACCAATCGGAAAAAAGAATCGAATAAACTCTACCAATCCCTCTCACGGACAATGCGAACTCAGTACAATGCCTACCTTTCCGACCCTAAAGATACAACAATTACCTGCTATAAACAGGCAAAACAAACATTAGAAAATTTCTTACTGACCCAGGCTCAGTCTAAAATAGACTACACAAAAAATAGGTACTACAGGTGGGGTAACAGAACTGGTAGACTTTTGACGAATCTCTCAAAACCCTTTAGACGTAAAAGCCATATAGTGGCTATCAAAACACCAGAATCACCAATGCCCCTCACTAAATCTGAAGAAATAGCGGGAGCCTTCTTAAAATACTATCAGACGCTATATACAGCTACCCCATCTAATGATGCACTCCTGAGTGAAATAATGCAGGAAGCTAATTTGCCAAAGCTATCTCTTGAACAACAGGAATTACCAAATACAGAAATTTCATCTCAAGAGATCTTGGATACTATTTCAGATCTGAAGCTTCATAAATCTCCTGGCCCAGATGGATTTACGGGGGAATATTATAAACTACTGAAAGTGGAGATGGTTCCGACCCTACTGGAGTTATATCAGACTATCCACCGCCACCGCCCTCATTACCCATCTTTTATCCAGGCATACACTACTTTAATCCCTAAGCCAAATAAGGACCCCATGTCGATGTCTTCATATCGCCCTATAACTCTGCTAAACCTGGATTTTAAAATTATTTCTCGTATAATGGCCAAGCGCCTACAGACAATACTGCACTCCCTATTAACCTCACACCAACTAGGCTTTGTGCACGGACGCCATTCAGTACGCGGTATTCGTACTGCAATAGCTTCAATAATTGCCTCTTCTCGGGACCCCCGCTCACTGAACATGCTTCTCAGTTTAGATGCTCATAAGGCATTTGATACAGTGTCCTGGTCTTTCTTATCAGCTGTATTGAATGAGAGGGAGTTTGGTCAAGATTTCATGGCAATGATAAATTATTTCTATGAAACCCCATCAACATCTCTAATCATTAATACATTATTAGGAGATCCTTTAGTGATGATGAGAGGCACTCGACAAGGGTGCCCTATGTCCCCGCTATTATTTAAATTATCACTAGACCCAATGCTAAGATTGATCCAGCAGTGGCCCCGGATGAAAGGTATCTCGGTTGGCACAGAGTGCACAAAAATTACGGCATTTGCCGACGATATTCTGCTTCATATCTCAAACCCACAGTCTTGTCTAGGTCCGCTGATGGAGAAAATTATGGAAATAGGGTCTGTCTCAGGTTTTGAAGTAAATCTTGAAAAATCAACGGCAATATATTTGGGGAGGGGTCCGGCGGAGCCTCAGTGGGCTCGGTCACTTGGGATGCAGTGGGCGAATGGGTCAATACCATACTTGGGGGTCCGACTCCCGAAGAACATGGCCACTCTCTACAATCTTAATATTAGCAAAGTCATAACGGACATGCAAAGGGAGTTAGAGGGTTGGGAATGACTCAATGTATCCTACTTGGGCAGAGCAAACCTCCTGAAGATGATATCGTTTCCAAGATTACTATATCCACTGCAAACATTACCACTCCTTCTAACACAAAAAGATGCTCCAAAAATTAATTACTTGTTCCGCAAATTTATTTGGAAAAAAAAGCGCCCCAGGATTAGCCTTATTAAACTTCAACAACCCAGGTCTAATGGAGGCATAAATTTCCCGGACATAGTACAATACAGACACGCAGCTCATCTGCGATACCTGAAGGATTGGCTAATGAATCAGAGTACTTTTACCAATTTAGCAGTAGAAAAACAATTTCTTTCGGACATCCATTTAAAGGCTTTTCTTTACTTACATGACCAGGAGTTGCCTCCTCATACTCTTGAAAATCCCCTTGTTACTTCAGTTAGGAAAATTTGGCATATTCTGAGACATAAACTTCATCTTAATCCCTATAAATCTATACACCTACCGTTCATCAAAAACCCAGCGTTTCAGAGCGGCATGGCGGCTCGCCCCTTCACTGTGTGGGAGAAGGAGAGGCTGCAGACAGAAGGACAATTGTTGAGCAGGACTAGGAGAAAACCACTCCGCCACGCGGAGGCACTGGAGTTGTTCCCATTTTTGGGTCCATGTGGTCTTTCTTTCATTCAGGCCCAGCATTATGCCCGAGAGGTGATATCGCTCTTCTCAGCAGTGGATTGGGATAACCCTCTTGATACTCTATTACTAGCTGTTTCCTCCAAGAGGGGAGCGATCTCGTCCAACTATGCTTTTCTAAGAACTGTATTAGATCACACTAAAATAAATTTGGGCCTTAGTGGATGGCTGCGCCATTTCTCCCAATTAACAGAGCAGGTGTTGGTGAGGGGATTGGCCACTTCGATAAGGCTTTTCCCAGCTTCTATATATGCAGAGATGTTTCTTAACATATTCCACAGGGGTTACCTCTCACCACATCGTCGAAACATTATTGGTCTTTCAGCTGATTCTAGGTGTCCTAAATGTGGTGAAACCCAAGCAGACCTATACCATTGTCTATGGGCATGTCCTATAATCAGGGCCTTCTGGACCCGGGTATGGAGGTTTGCAACTGCAGATTTAGTTAATTATTTGCCACTCACCCCCGAATGGGCAGTATTGGGTATTTTGCCTTCCGATGCATGAACCTCTGTAGGAGGAAGAAGTTTGATTATGGCAATATCTGCGGCTGCTAGGAAATCGATCCTCCATATGTGGATCCAGAACGCCCCTCCAACACTCGATTTATTTAAAGAAAAGATGTACTTTCTCCTGAGAATAGACTGGCTGGAGGCTTCTCTCCAGAAGAGTACCCTAACTCGCAGATTTTTTGAGACTTGGGAAAGCTATATTGAGATCCTACCCTCCCAACTACGAACCCAACTTTATGAATGCTTTCACCAGACACTGTGGTATGAAACAAGGGTGCTTCTCCGAGACCCTCCAATTTTTGTATGAGATGATGGAGCGGGTCTGTCATCTCCCTCTGGTCCCTCTGCACCATGGCGATAGGTTGGGGGAGGGGTAACTGTAATGTTGCGAACACTCTTCTCATTCAGGGAGGATGATATACTTGTTCTCATCACAAATGTTATTTTATTGTAATATTGCCCTGCTCCATGTTACAGTCCTATAATGTATTAAAATCATATATATATATCTTGAAATATATGTAGCGAGGTGTTGTCAAACCTCCTCAAGTAGAGTCTACAAAAAATGTAACAATATCTATGTACATGTATGTTGATTGTATTTACAATTGAATGCTTCTCTTTCTTTATGTAGCGAACTTTAATGTATGATTGATGTCTGGACATCTTCAATAAAAATGTTTTGAAAAAAAGAAGAGATGGACCCCATGTTATATATATATATATATAGATGGAAGGCCCTATGTCATCACTCCACGATATGCTAGTTATATTCATAGATAGTAGTGATGGACTCCGTGTTATATATATAGATGGAAGGCCCTATGTCATCACTCCACGATATGCCAGTTATATTCATAGATAGTAGTGATGGACTCCCTGTTATATATATATATATATATATATATAAAGATGGAAGGCCCTATGTCATCACTCCACGATATGCCAGTTATATTCATGGATAGTAGTGATGGACCCTGTGTTATATATATATATATATATATACATATATAGATGGAAGGCCCTATGTCATCACTCCACGATATGCCACTTATATTCATGGATAGTAGGGATGGACCCTGTGTTATATATATATAGATGGAAGCTCCTATGTCATCACTCCACGATATGCCAGTTATATTCATAGATAATAGTGATGGACCCTGTGTTATATATATATAGATGGAAGGCCCTATGTCATCACTCCACGATATGCCAGTTATATTCATGGATAGTAGTGATGGACCCCATGTTATATATATAGATGGAAGGTCCTATGTCATCACTTCACGATATGCCAGTTATATTCATAGATAATAGTGATGGACCCTGTGTTATATATATATAGATGGAAGGCCCTATGTCATCACTCCACGATATGCCAGTTATATTCATGGATAGTAGTGATGGACCCCGTGTTATATATATATAGATGGAAGGCCCTATGTCATCCCTCCACGATATGCCAGTTATATTCATGGATAGTAGTGATGGACCCCGTGTTATATATATATAGATGGAAGGCCCTATGTCATCCCTCCACGATATGCCAGTTATATTCATGGATAGTAGTGATGGACCCCGTGTAATATATATATATATATATATATATATATATAGATGGAAGGCCCTATGTCATCACTCCACGATATGCCAGTTATATTCATAGATAGTTGTGATGGACCCCATGTTATATATTACAAGGGCACAGTCGTGCCCTTATATTAAGGTTGCATGTAATGAACGACATTCCGCCATTATAAATTCGTGAGAGGGTTGCATGGTGTTTGAGGGTCTACATTTTAAAACAATTAAGCTGCAATTTGGCATGCGAATGGAGAACTGTCCACAGGTGCCGCATACCAAATTTTAGAACAAAAGAATAAACAATGACAAATTAGGAATGATCCAAACTTCAAAATCTCGCAGTTTTTTTCCACTTCCTGTTTTGCAACAGTCACAGTTTTTCTGCGTTTTTTTGGGAGAGCGTAACTCGGTGTACAGGGTTTTTAAGGACTTGGGGTTTGTTTTGTAAGAAAGCTATAAGGGCTTTGAGGGTTCATAACTTTGAGAAAGTTACAGGTTTTTTTACAATTTGGTAAAATATGCCCCATTTTAAAGATAGGGATTTGATAACGTTGCGCATGTCAGATAGAGATGTATGTTGGGTGTACTCAGAGTGGCTTCACTTGCGAGTACAAATATGGCCGACCCCCTCTCGCTAAGAAATTTTCTTCATTGAGCTGGAGATTTTGGTCATATTTGCAGGGTACAGGGAGGATGCCTGGGGTTTTGTGGTACAGAGGACACACACTAACATTTCTAGCCCTGACACCGTTCTCATTGTAAAGTTTAATCACGTCACAGGGGGCGGGGCCAAAATGGCGCAATTCACGAGGCCCCGCCCCCTACGCCAATACCCCGCTCCAGGAACTCCCAGACGTAACCAACATAATGTTGGCAATTATGACTAATCAGCATCTGTCATTTATCTAGCAGAGTCTATAAAATGACAGAAACTGATTAGTTGCTATGGGCAACGCTTCCACTTTTTCTCTCTTGAAGGTTTCATACATCTCCCCTGTATATATGGTGGAGCAAACAGAACTACAGTATATAACATGCAGCACTCAGCAGTGCAGTGTGTCTGGAGCTGACAGGGAAGGGAATGTATCCTGTGACTCATGAGCTAAATGATCTGAATGATTGAAAAGAGTCGGAGAGTAGAAAGATTCGAAAGAGTGGAATGATTTGAAGACTCGTATGAGTCACTGAGTGGAATGATTTGAAGACTCAGATGAGCTACTGAGTGAAATGAACTAGATGAACTATTGAACTCCTGAGCGAGGAGAATGACTCATAGTTCAGTGATCAGCTCCAGAGTCTCACACAATGTCTGAGCACAGCAGCGCCACCTTTGGTAGTTTAGAGGTACTGACTCATGAGTATTAAATGAGAGCTGAATAGAAACAAAAGAGCCAGTGTACATGAGACAGTGAGTGAGACTGCTGGAGCTGCTCGGCTTTATCTCTAACTCCTCCCACTTGTTTTACTTCCTGGTGAACTAATCTTTGCCAGAGCTGTGAACTAAATGATTTAGTTCACTTTGAAGATTAGTTCATTTGAACTAATCATTCGTGAACTACCCATCACTAATAGAGAGGTAATCAGAGCAGGGAATAGGATATGTACTTCTCCCAGGATACCTGCAGGCAGTGGGAACAGCCCTCACTAGTAAGCTTAGGATGGAAGCATAGCCAGTTAACAGGCAGCAGGATCAGCACCAGTGCCCGGAGACAGATGACACCTTTCATTCCCTCTGGATCCAATAGTGTTTTTTTCTCTGGATGCCCTGAATAGCAGGAGTCCTACCTGGGTGCAAAAACAGACAATCCCGATTCTGCTCCGGGGCAGAAATGTACTATGTGCCTCAGAGACTGAAAGTGGCAAAACCCTGGTCTATTGGATTCCCATGCTGCAGAAACGAATTACCCAGCCAGGCGACTCTGGCTCATCAGACCCTCGCAGCTTGATACCAGGAATGATCACAACGCTGCACATTACAGGTCTGGTGCTGGATCTACAGAACTGTAGTCTGCACAGTGCAGAGGCAGAATACATTAGGCATCAGCATGAGGTTTCTCCCCATTCTGGAGCCCTGTCAATGCTCGTTATGTGTTGTCAGTCCCTTTGGGGGGTGCCGCCTGCGGGTACCAGGTCTACAGAGGAATACTACGCTCAGACAGGTTAATATTGTGTGCCTGCAATCGATCAATCCACACACTGAGATCCTTAGGAGCGTTGCACACACTGAATGACAGGATAACATCGTAGGTCTGTCACTGATAAGTTCACAGGAGCCGTTACATAGAGCAATAAATATAGAGTACTGATCTATTCACGGGCTCTTAATTTCTCGAGCGCTACATGTATAACTAATGACAGGCTCTTATCTGTGTCTGCAACTGACCTGGCTACACGCTGAGATCCTTAGGAGCGTATCTCATACAGGGAACAACAGGCTGATATTGTGTGTCTGTCTCTGATCAGCTCATATGTTTAGCTGATCTAGCGGTTTAGAACTGTCACACATAGTAACTAACACAGAGTAAGAGTAATAAACCCAGCCAGATACATTGCTACATCGCATGCATCCGGCCCTTCCTCTCCCAAGATGCCACTAAAGCCCTTGTCCACTCGCTTATTATCTCTCGCTTGGACTACTGTAACCTCCTCCTTACTGGCCTCCCCCGCTCTCATCTCGCTCCCCTTCGCTCCGTACTCAATGCAGCCGCTCGGCTCATTTTCCTTTCTCGCCGCTCCTCTTCTGTCTCCCCCCTCTACCAATCCCTCCACTGGCTCCCCATCCCCTACAGAATCGTGTTCAAGCTCCTCACTCTTACTTTCAAGGCCCTCTCCAACTCCACTGCTCCCTACATCTCCAAGCTTATCTCCATTCACGCTCCATCCCACCCTCTTCGTTCGGCTAACGACCGCCTCCTCTCTTCCCCCCTGGTTACCTCCTCCCATGCTCGCATCCAAGACTTCTCCCGCGCTGCCCCCCTCCACTGGAACCAGCTCCCCCGCTCCATCAGAACTTCCCCTAACTTGTCCAGCTTCAAACGGGCCTTAAAAACCCACCTCTTCCTTAAAGCCCTTCCGTCCCCCACCCATTGACTTCCTCCCAGTCTCCCCTGCCCCCCTTCCTCTCCTGTCCCCCTCCTACTTCCCTCCTTTTCATTCTCCTCTCCCCCCCTCTCCGTCTCTGCCTCCGTTCTCCCCATTCCCTCCTCCTACCATTGTGTCTCTGTCCGTCCTACCCTCCCCTTAGATTGTACGCTCCTCCGAGCAGGGCCTCCTCTCCTTCTGTTCTCCCCCACCTTAACTCTGCTCTCCAGCTCCTTGTCTCCTCCGTGAGGTCCTCCGGCCCCTGTCTCTACCCCGCTGGGGGCGCTCACCTCTAACCTAGCTGTTCATTGAGCTTCTGAGTTACTGTGATTTCTGTTAACTGTACTGTGCTGTCTCACCCTGTACTGTGTTTCTGTCTGTCCCTGTACCGTGCTACTGATACCTAGTGGCGCCCTATAAATAAAAATTAACAATAATAATAATAATAATTGCTACCTCGATCTGTAACATTCCTAAGTGTTTGAGTATGTAACAACTGTGTTTCACAACTGAAGTCTCTATTAGTTGGGTGCATACGCAGAACGAGCCCTTAATCCATATTATATTACTACCAGCATTATAGAATATTTACTTCTTGGTTTAGACAGACAACATTGACTTAGATTGTAGTATGAATAATAATAAAAACAAGGGATTTACCCCAATGTATGATGATTTTAGTCATTACTATGCACATGTTTTTCACAGACTATATTGTTGCTATTCTCCAACATTGAATTAACGTGTATATAATTGACACCATACAATATCGATACATACTGCAGATATAGCCTTACAGCCTCACAAGTGGTGTATAGAGATAGATATATAGTTCAAAACATACAGAAGTGACTTGAAAAATCTATAACAATATAATAAATGTACAACAATATAAATTACTAGACATTAGTGCTGAAGATATCCCCCCCCCCCCCCCCCCCCCCCAGGCCCCCGGACGTTCTTTTCAAAGTAAAAGTTCTATACCAGCACTTGTAAAGTTCCACTTTGACCACTGGGTAAATGTATATCTAGGGTCTGCATGTATCAATTAAACGTGTTCGGCTAACAGTATTATAATACATTGTGAGAGATACATACATACTGCACCCCACCACTGCCTGCCTGATCATACATACATACATACATACTGCACTCCACACTGTCTGCCTGATCATACATACATACTGCACCCCACCACTGCCTGCCAGATCATACATACATAATGCACCCCACCACTACCTGCCAGATCATACATACATACTGCACCCCACCACTGCCTGCCAGATCATATATACATACTGCACCCCACCACTGCCTGCCAGATCATACATACATACTGCACCCCACCACTGCCTGCCAGATCATACATACATACATACTGCACCCCACCACTGCCTGCCAGATCATACATACTGCACCCCATCGCTGTCTGCCAGATCATACATACATACTGCACCCCACCACTGCATGCCAGATCATACATACATACTGCACCCCACCACTGCCTGCCAGATCATATATACATACTGCACCCCACCACTGCCTGCCAGATCATACATACATACTGCACCCCACCACTGCCTGCCAGATCATACATACATACATACTGCACCCCACCACTGCCTGCCAGATCATACACACATATATACATACTGCACCCCACCACTGCCTGCCCGATCATACATACATACTGCACTCCACACTGTCTACCAGAATCTACATACATACTGCACCCCACCGCTGTCTGCCAGATCATACATACATACTGCACCCCACCACTGCATGCCAGATCATACATACATACTGCACCCCACCACTGCCTGCCAGATCATATATACATACTGCACCCCACCACTGCCTGCCAGATCATACATACATACTGCACCCCACCACTGCCTGCCAGATCATACACACATATATACATACTGCACCCCACCACTGCCTGCCCGATCATACATACATACTGCACTCCACACTGTCTACCAGAATCTACATACATACTGCACCCCACCGCTGTCTGCCAGATCATACATACATACTGCACCCCAACCATTCCTGCCAGAATATACATAGATACATACTGCACCCCACCACTGCCTGTCAGAACATACATACATACATACATACATACATACATACATATATACATACATACATACATACATACATACATGCTGCACCCCACCACTAAAAAAAATATTTTTACAGCATTGACAAAGAGTGAATAACCAGTTCAATAAAGATGGCGATGATTGTTGAACTCTCTCCTACTAAAGCTGGGTACACACTACACTGTTTTCAGCCAATAATCGGGCCAATCAGACGATAAACGACTGATTAGTCCGATATCACAGTAGTGTGTACCCTGGAACGATGAGCGATCATCGTTCCAAAGCACAGACCATCGTTTGAACGGATTGGTCGTACTGCTTAAAAAATCTCGTTCAGTTATGAACAATGTCGGTCCAATTCTGCAGTGTGTATGCAGAATTGGACAGACATTGCTTGAAACAGCACTTACCTGTCACTGAAAGTGTCCTGGGCTCCGCTGTCATCTTCCCTCTGTATCCTCCTGCAGACGCTGCTGGTGCTTCTAGCTTTCACTTTCAGAACGCAGAGGCTGCAGGTAGAGGAGGGGAAGGGTGGCCTTTGTGCTGATGGTGGCCTTTGTGCTGTGTGTGTGCCCGGCCAGACTTCCAGGCAGCAGCAGAGCTCCGTGCAGGCTGAGCGTGTCCAAAGTGCAGTGAAAGTGACAGGCTGATGGTCATGACAGATGAACAGCAGACATATGAAGGTAATCACTATATTGTGTATACACGTATCGGCATGCTGATCGGCTCTTTTTTTTTTTCCCCTGTCGTTAGTGAATCGCTAATCGTTACCTTTTCCTGCAGTGTGTGCCCAGCTAAAACTCTTGACTATAAAAAAAATGTGTCAATGTGGTTCTCATAAAAACACTATAATTTTAATGTGACGTATAAATACAAACATAGAAACATCCACATAAAAATGACATTGAAAACGTCTTGGGTACTCAATGTACTGTAACCATGATGAGAGTCACTGCAGGGGTAAGAGACATATGATATGTAAGTACAGGTAGATCTGCTGAGTGTGATCACACTCCAGATAATACACAATTATATCTGTACTAATTAATTAAAATTAATTAATTAAAACCATTCTCTAAAATGCAGAATATTGAAACCATTAAAACCCAGACTGACAGGTGAGTATTTGTGTAATAAGTTCCTTAATGTATGGTGTGGATATATGATGTAATATCCTCCCATCCACCCATATGGCTCAGTGGTCAGGACACTAGATATAGTCTATTTATATGTGTGGACTATGATGTGATTCCCAAGTCATTTCATGCTTTGTACAAAGCATCTCCCCTCCTCCCAGCCACATGGCACCATTACATATTGTACATGTGTCTGTAAGACCCCCACACCCCACTCAGGGATCAGTGTTATCTGAGACTACACTGCATTTACAGTATGTCCACTATTGTGCTGGTCTGCAATGCTGGTCTGCAATGCAGGACAGCACCAAGGCTGAGCCACAAGCAATAAATAGTGGCGCACAGCATTACACAAGAACATGTAGGGGGCTGGGGGTGGAGCCAGTGCTAGTTAACACACCCCTTCCATTGGATGGTCATGTCCTCTCCATAGTATGGGGCTGGGGGTGGAGCCAGTGCTAGTTAACACACCCCTTCCATTGGATGGTCATGTCCTCTCCATGGTATGGGGCTGGGGGTGGAGCTAGTGCTAGTTAACACACCCCTTCCATTGGATGGTCAAGTCCTCTCCATGGTATGGGGCTGGGGGTGGAGCTAGTGCTAGTTAACACACCCCTTCCATTGGATGGTCATGTCCTCTCCATGGCATGGGGCTGGGGGAGGAGCTAGTGCTAGTTAACACACCCCTTCCATTGGATGGTCATGTCCTCTCCATAGTATGGGGCTGGGGGAGGAGCTAGTGCTAGTTAACACACCCCTTCCATTGGATGGTCATGTCCTCTCCATGGTATAGGGCTGGGGGAGGAGCTAGTGCTAGTTAACACACCCCTTCCATTGGATGGTCATGTCCTCTCCATGGTATAGGGCTGGGGGAGGAGCTAGTGCTAGTTAACACACCCTTTCCATTGGATGGTCATGTCCTCTCCATGGTATGGGGCTGGAGGTGGAGCCAGTGCTAGTTAACACACCCCTTCCATTGGATAGTCATGTCCTCTCCATGGTATAGGGCTGGGGGAGGAGCTAGTGCTAGTTAACACACCCCTTCCATTGGATGGTCATGTCCTCTCCATGGTATGGGGCTGGAGGTGGAGCCAGTGCTAGTTAACACACCCCTTCCATTGGATAGTCATGTCCTCTCCATGGTATAGGGCTGGGGGAGGAGCTAGTGCTAGTTAACACACCCTTTCCATTGGATGGTCATGTCCTCTCCATGGTATGGGGCTGGAGGTGGAGCCAGTGCTAGTTAACACACCCCTTCCATTGGATAGTCATGTCCTCTCCATGGTATAGGGCTGGGGGAGGAGCTAGTGCTAGTTAACACACCCCTTCCATTGGATGGTCATGTCCTCTCCATGGTATGGGGCTGGAGGTGGAGCCAGTGCTAGTTAACACACCCCTTCCATTGGATAGTCATGTCCTCTCCATGGCATGGTGCTGGGGGAGGAGCTAGTGCTAGTTAACACACCCCTTCCATTGGATAGTCATGTCCTCTCCATGGTATGGGGCTGTGGGAGGAGCTAGTGCTAGTTAACACACCCCTTCCATTGGATGGTCATGTCCTCTCCATGGTATGGGGCTGGGGGAGGAGCTAGTGCTAGTTAACACACCCCTTCCATTGGATGGTCATGTCCTCTCCATGGTTTGGGGCTGGGGGAGGAGCTATTGCTAGTTCAATCATTTTGAAATTCTCCTCTAGAAAACCTGTGTTTGTCCCTTACAGGGACATTGAAATAAATCCACACCAAATAGTCCTATAACCAAACTTGTGCATTAGTAGAGAAAGTTTCCCTCTGTTTCACAAATACACTTATTTCATATTACAGATCAGGAATCCTATTCTCTGGCGCTTTGTATCTACGGTGGAAAGCAGAGTCACCTCATGGCTCTCTAATATGCAAGCGATGTATGCCTAGAGGCTGTGTATCTGCCGGCCTGGACAGTCACCTGCTGGACGTTAAGTGTCTCAGGCAGATGCCGGCGAAGGGGACTTGAGCGGAGGACAGATGCCTTCAAGTATATGCTGGAGGATTGTGGGCAGAGAGTCATAGTGAAAATATCTCTGGGGCATGTGAGAGGAAAGCTGGTGAATGGTCGGGGACGTTAGTGGACAATGGCGCATGTTGAAGATAAGCCGGTAGGCAAGGGGAAGCATATGAGAGAAAAGTTGGAGGGCACAAAGTGGCTTGTTAGGAAAATGTTAGTGTGCAGGGGTGGCATGTAAGAGACAACTTGGTAGGTACAATATGGCATGTGAGAAAAAGCTTGTGGGCACAGGGTGGCATGTGATGAAAACTGGTAGGCATATGGGGGGGAACATGAGAGAAAAGCTAGTGGGCATGTAGGGGTGGCACATGTAAGAAAAGCTGGAGGAGCTTTGTGAGAAGCTAGTGGACATGGGGTGCCGTGAGAGAAAAGCTGATGGGCTGTGTAGATATGTGTCAAATCTGGTGGGCATATGAGGTGGCACATAAGAGGAGAACTGATGTATATATGGGGTGGCATATGAGAGAAGCTGGTGGGCATATATTGTGGTATGTGTGAGTAAAGATTTATGGGGGTGGTATGTGTAAGAAAAGTTGGAGCACAGGGTGTGGCATGTGAGAGAATATTGTGTGCAGAGAGAGGGACGTGAGAAAAAAGATTGTCTACATATGGTCAGGGTTAGGGGGTTCTTCTGTCATGTTGGGCCAGTTGTCTTCAATGTCTGGAAAACAGGAGTTACCAGCCTAGTTTAACACCCTATAAGTAAAAATTAGGTGCGCCAGGGGAACCAACCACAATGGGGGTTAAATATGCCATTGTAAATAATGTGAAAAAACAATGCATAAAAATGTATAAAGGAAGAATAAAAAAGGAAGACGGATGGCGGCTTCGTCTGAAATACAAGTAATATTTATTGTAACCAATATAAAAATAGTCATATAAAAAAATCAATATGAATCATATATGCAACACATATAAAAAAAAATATAATATCTCTGATAAATAACATACATTAAAAAGCACTGTCTCTAAGAAAGGATATCGATATGTATAGTAGTATGCATGGCTGATAATGCAAATAGTAAACGTATTTATCTACATGGAGAGGGAATTGTTAGATATATATTGTGATCTGTCATAGAACAAAAAAAGTGGGAAACCTGCGCTTCCTAATGTAAGTCTGTATGCAGCCAGAGGGGAAAGAAGGGTTTTTATAAGGAGAAAGGGTCCCAATCTCCTAATGGTATAGAAGAAATGGATTCCCCGCCATTGTGATCTGTCATGTCTGAAATAACATGTTTCACCACTGTGCTGTTCTACTGCGCTGTGTTGTAGCTGTAAAATGTGTTGCTTTATATTTGTTCTTTAGTTCAGTAAAAGGTTATTTACAGCCTGCATAGAACAGCTCCTGGTCCCCATGTTCTGCTTGTATGACTGTGCACATACACAGACACTACAGTAATCATTATCAGTGTATACTCAGTATTATTATACAGTGTGATCATTATCAGTGTATACTCAGTATTATTATACAGTGTGATCATTATCAGTGTATACTCAGTATTATTATACAGTGTGATCATTATCAGTGTATACTCAGTATTATTATACAGTGTGATCATTATCAGTGTATACTCAGTATTATTATACAGTGACCATTATCACTGTATACTCAGTATTATTATACAGTGTGATCATTATCAGTGTATACTCAGTATTATTATACAGTGTGATCATCATCAGTGTATACTCAGTATTATTATACAGTGTGATCATTATCAGTGTATACTCAGTATTATTATTCAGTGTGATCATTATCAGTGTATACTCAGTATTATTATACAGTGTGATCATTATCAGTGTATACTCAGTATTATTATACAGTGGTCATTATCAGTGTATACTCAGTATTATTATACAGTGATCATTATCAGTGTATACTCAGTATTATTATTCAGTGTGATCATTATCAGTGTATACTCAGTATTATTATACAGTGTGATCATTATCAGTGTATACTCAGTATTATTATATAGAGCAGTGTGACCATTATCAGTGTATACTCAGTATTATTATACAGTGTGATCATTATCAGTGTATACTCAGTATTATTATACAGTGTGATCATTATCAGTGTATACTCAGTATTATTATTCAGTGTGATCATTATCAGTGTATACTCAGTATTATTATACAGTGTGATCATTATCAGTGTATACTCAGTATTATTATACAGAGCAGTGTGATCATTATCAGTGTATACTCAGTATTATTATACAGAGCAGTGTGATCATTATCAGTGTATACTCAGTATTATTATACAGTGTGATCATTATCAGTGTATACTCAGTATTATTATACAGAGCAGTGTGATCATTATCAGTGTATACACAGTATTATTATACAGTGTGATCATTATCAGTGTATACTCAGTATTATTATACAGTGTGATCATTATCAGTGTATACTCAGTATTATTATACAGTGTGATCATTATCAGTGTATACTCAGTATTATTATACAGTGTGATCATTATCAGTGTATACTCAGTATTATTATACAGTGTGATCATTATCAGTGTATACTCAGTATTATTATTATACAGTGCAGTGTGACTATTATCAGGGCTGCCAAGAGGAATTCAGGGCCCCGGTACAACAACTTCATGGGGCCCCCCTTAAAGCTGAGAATGAAAAAAATTTGTGCCGCCGCTGCTAAAAAAAAAAAAAAACACCGATTTTTTTTTTGCGCCACTAAAAATTTGTACGGCCACAACCACAATTGCACGACCCACACACACATGTGGGTGTAATCGTACAATTGGGGGCATGGCTATGAATCACTTGGCGTGTCCAGGAAACCCTCTTACAGAAAAATAACTTGCATTGCTGTATCACCAAAAATTGGGATTGTCCCGCTAGAATCACAACATTTCTCACACTCTCCTGCTCTCTCCTACCTGTTCTTCTCACTTTCACCAACTGTGGCTGCAGGTTTCCTTAGCTGCGGCTTGGCAGGAACCTGGAATGTTGGGGGTCCTATTTGAAAAAAAAAGGGGTACTTTTAGAAAATTACAGCCAGCACCAGCGTTAAATCAATTGCACCCACGATTAACAATTAGGCCTTCCTCCAGCCCCAATATTAAAATAACAGGTTTATTTATTAAATGTGAATACTATTTCCCTCCCTACAAACAGCCCCAGCAATAAATTAATAGTATTTACATTTCAGAAATATACCTATTTACCGCAACCATCACTGACATTAAATAATTCATAGGCACATTTAATAAAGAGACCTCATTCTCCCCCACATTCAATAGCCCCCAAACCACCCCATCTTAAACTCTTTCATCACTGTGCCATGCTGCCCCCGTTCTCCATCACTGTGCCCTCCTACCCCCCCACTCCATCACTGTTCCATCCTGCCTCCCCCCACTCCATCACTGTGCCATCCTGCCCCCCCCCACTCCATCACTGTTCCATCCTGCCCCCCCCCACTCCATCACTGTTCCATCCTGCCTCCCCACTCCATCACTGTGCCATGCTGCCCCCCCACTCCATCACTGTTCCATCCTGCCCCCCCACTCCATCACTGTTCCATCCTGCCTCCCCACTCCATCACTGTTCCATCCTGCCCCCCCACTCCATCACTGTTCCATCCTGCCTCCCCACTCCATCACTGTTCCATCCTGCCCCCCCACTCCATCACTGTGCCATGCTGCTTCCCCACTCCATCACTGTGCCATCCTGCCTCCCCACTCCATCACTGTGCCATCCTGCCCCCCCCACTCCATCACTGTGCCATCCTGCCCCCCCACTCCATCACTGTTCCATCCTGCCCCCCCACTCCATCACTGTTCCATCCTGCCTCCCCACTCCATCACTGTTCCATCCTGCCCCCCCACTCCATCACTGTTCCATCCTGCCTCCCCACTCCATCACTGTTCCATCCTGCCTCCCCACTCCATCACTGTGCCATTCTGCCCCCCCACTCCATCACTGTTCCATCCTGCCCCCCCCACTCCATCACTGTTCCATCCTGCCTCCCCACTCCATCACTGTGCCATGCTGCTTCCCCACTCCATCACTGTGCCATGCTGCCCCCGCTCTCCATCACTGTGCTATCTTGTTCCCCCTCTCCATCACTCTGTGCCTTTCTGCTGCCCCCCCTTTTTTCCCTCATACTGTGCCTCTCTCTCCCCCTTTTTCCTCATGGTGTGCCTCTCCCCCCCCTTTTTCCTCATGCTGCACCTCTCTCTACCCCTTTTTCTTAATACTGCGCCTCTCTCTACCCCCTTTTTCTTAATACTGCGCCTCTCTCTACCCCCTTTTTCTTAATACTGCGGCTCTCTCTCCCCTTTTTATTAATACTGCGCCTCTCTCTCCTTTTTATTAATACTGTGGCTCTCTCTCCCCTTTTTATTAATACTGCGTGTCTCTCTCCCCTTTTTCTCAATACTGTGCCTCTCTCTACCCCCTTTTTATTAATACTGCGCCTCTCTCTCCCCTTTTTATTAATACTGTGCCTCTCTCTCCCCTTTTTCATAATACTGTGGCTCTCTCTCCCCTTTTTATTAATACTGCGTGTCTCTCTCCCCTGTTTATTAATACTGTGGCTCTCTCTCCCCTTTTTATTAATACTGCGTGTCTCTCTCCCCTTTTTCTCAATACTGCGGCTCTCTCTACCCCCTTTTTATTAATACTGCGCCTCTCTCTCCCCTTTTTATTAATACTGTGCCTCTCTCTCCCCTTTTTCATAATACTGCGCCTCTCTCTCCCCTTTTTCTTAATACTGTGCCTCTCTCTACCCCCTTTTTCTTAATACTGCGGCTCTCTCTCCCCTTTTTCTTAATACTGCGCCTCTCTCTCCCCTTTTTATTAATACTGCGCCTCTCTCTCCCCTTTTTCTCAATACTGTGCCTCTCTGTACCCCCACCGTTGTTCCTCACTCTGTGCCTTTTTTTTTTTTTTACTTACATTAGTATTAGCTGTTTTCTTATCTTCTCTTCTCTTTTGTCTTCTTTCTTCTGTCTTGGTCCTCTCTGCGCTGCTCCTCACTGACTGACGGGCGTGACTTGATGACGTCACGCCCGGCAGTCAGTGTAAACAAAGCAGAGAGGAAGGAGGAGGGGCCGCCGGTGCCGCTATTTTGTAAGTATCTTTCTTTTTTCTTTTTTCTTTTTTTACTTTTTTACAACGCCGCTCCCCCCCCCCCACCAACAAAGGGGCGGAGCCCCGAACCGCCGCCCCCCCCCCCCCCTCCGCGCAAAAAAAAAGGAAGTTTTTAAAAAAAAAACCTGAACAGTGAGGGCCCGGGCAGGGCCCCCTGGCATGCCCGGGCTCAGGTAATTAGTACCCGAACCCCATCCCTCTCGGTGGCCCTGACTATTATTAGTGTATACTCAGTATTATTATACAGTGCAGTGTGACTATTATCAGTGTGTACTCAGTATTATTATACAGAGCAGTTTGATAATTATCAGTGTATACTCAGTATTATTATACAGTGTGATCATTATCAGTGTATACTCAGTATTATTATACAGAGCAGTGTGATCATTATCAGTGTATACTCAGTATTATTATACAGTGTGATCATTATCAGTGTATACTCAGTATTATTATACAGAGCAGTGTGATCATTATCAGTGTATACTCAGTATTATTATACAGTGTGATCATTATCAGTGTATACTCAGTATTATTATACAGAGCAGTGTGATCATTATCAGTGTATACTCAGTATTATTATACAGAGCAGTGTGATCATTATCAGTGTATACTCAGTATTATTATACAGAGCAGTGTGATCATTATCAGTGTATACTCAGTATTATTATACAGTGTGATCATTATCAGTGTATACTCAGTATTATTATACAGAGCAGTGTGATCATTATCAGTGTATACTCAGTATTATTATACAGAGCAGTGTGATCATTATCAGTGTATACTCAGTATTATTATACAGAGCAGTGTGATCATTATCAGTGTATACTCAGTATTATTATACAATGTGATCATTATCAGTGTATACTCAGTATTATTATACAGTGTGATCATTATCAGTGTATACTCAGTATTATTATACAGTGTGATCATTATCAGTGCATACTCAGTATTATTATACAGTGTGATCATTATCAGTGTATACTCAGTATTATTATACAGTGTGATCATTATCAGTGTATACTCAGTGTTATTATACAGTGCAGTGTGACTATTATTAGTGTATACTCAGTATTATTATACAGTGCAGTGTGACTATTATTAGTGTATACTCAGTATTATTATACAGAGCAGTGTGATCATTATCAGTGTATACTCAGTATTATTATACAGTGTGATCATTATCAGTGTATACTCAGTATTATTATACAGTGTGATCATTATCAGTGTATACTCAGTATTATTATACAGTGATCATTATCAGTGTATACTCAGTATTATTATATAGTGTGATCATTATCAGTGTATACTCAGTATTATTATACAGTGACCATTATCACTGTATACTCAGTATTATTATACAGTGTGATCATTATCAGTGTATACTCAGTATTACTATACAGTGTGATCATCATCAGTGTATACTCAGTATTATTATACAGTGTGATCATTATCAGTGTATACTCAGTATTATTATACAGTGATCATTATCAGTGTATACTCAGTATTATTATTCAGTGTGATCATTATCAGTGTATACTCAGTATTATTATACAGTGTGATCATTATCAGTGTATACTCAGTATTATTATACAGTGATCATTATCAGTGTATACTCAGTATTATTATACAGTGATCATTATCAGTGTATACTCAGTATTAGTATTCAGTGTGATCATTATCAGTGTATACTCAGTATTATTATACAGTGTGATCATTATCAGTGTATACTCAGTATTATTATATAGAGCAGTGTGACCATTATCAGTGTATACTCAGTATAATTATACAGTGTGATCATTATCAGTGTATACTCAGTATTATTATTCAGTGTGATCATTATCAGTGTATACTCAGTATTATTACACAGTGCAGTGTGACTATTATTAGTGTATACTCAGTATTATTATACAGTGCAGTGTGACTATTATTAGTGTATACTCAGTATTATTATGCAGAGCAGTTTGATCATTATCAGTGTATACTCAGTATTATTATACAGTGTGATCATTATCAGTGTATACTCAGTATTATTATACAGTGTGATCATTATCAGTGTATACCCAGTATTATTATACAGAGTGATCATTATCAGTGTATACTCTGTATTATTATACAGAGCAGTGTGATCATTATCAGTGTATACTCAGTATTATTATACAGAGTGATCATTATCAGTGTATACTCTGTATTATTATACAGAGCAGTGTGATCATTATCAGTGTATACTCAGTATTATTATACAGTGTGATCATTATCAGTGTATACTCAGTATTATTATACAGTGTGATCATTATCAGTGTATACTCCATATTATTATACAGAGCAGTGTGATCATTATCAGTGTATACTCAGTATTATTATACAGAGCAGTGTGATCATTATCAGTTTATACTCAGTATTCTTATACAGAGCAGTGTGATCATTATCAGTGTATACTCAGTATTATTATTATACAGAGCAGTGTGATCATTATCAGTGTATACTCAGTATTATTATTATACAGAGCAGTGTGATCATTATCAGTGTATACTCAGTATTATTATACAGTGTGATCATTATCAGTGTATACTCAGTATTATTATACAGAGCAGTGTGACCATTATCAGTGTATACTCAGTATTATTATACAGAGCAGTGTGACGATTATCAGTGTATACTCAGTATTATTATACAGAGCAGTGTGATCATTATCAGTGTATACTCAGTATTATTATACAGAGCAGTGTGATCATTATCAGTGTATACTCAGTATTATTATACAGTGTGATCATTATCAGTGTATACTCAGTATTATTATTATACAGAGCAGTGTGATCATTATCAGTGTATACTCAGTATTATTATTATACAGAGCAGTGTGATCATTATCAGTGTATACTCAGTATTATTATACAGAGCAGTGTGACCATTATCAGTGTATACTCAGTATTATTATACAGAGCAGTGTGACCATTATCAGTGTATACTCAGTATTATTATACAGAGCAGTGTGACCATTATCAGTGTATACTCAGTATTATTATACAGAGCAGTGTGATCATTATCAGTGTATACTCAGTATTATTATACAGTGTGATCATTATCAGTGTATACTCAGTATTATTATACAGTGTGATCATTATCAGTGTATACTCAGTGTTATTATACAGTGCAGTGTGACTATTATTAGTGTATACTCAGTATTATTATACAGTGCAGTGTGACTATTATTAGTGTATACTCAGTATTATTATACAGAGCAGTGTGATCATTATCAGTGTATACTCAGTATTATTATACAGTGTGATCATTATCAGTGTATACTCAGTATTATTATACAGTGTGATCATTATCAGTGTATACTCAGTATTATTATACAGTGTGATCATTATCAGTGTATACTCAGTATTATTATTATACAGAGCAGTGTGATCATTATCAGTGTATACTAGGTATTATTATTATTATACAGAGCAGTGTGATCATTATCAGTGTATACTCAGTATTATTATACAGTGTGATCATTATCAGTGTATACTCAGTATTATTATACAGAGCAGTGTGATCATTATCAGTGTATACTCAGTATTATTATACAGAGCAGTGTGATCATTATCAGTGTATACTCAGTATTATTATACAATGTGATCATTATCAGTGTATACTCCGTATTATTATACAGAGCAGTGTGATCATTATCAGTGTATACTCAGTATTATTATACAGTGTGATCATTATCAGTGTATACTCAGTATTATTATACAGTGTGATCATTATCAGTGTATACTCCGTATTATTATACAGAGCAGTGTGATCATTATCAGTGTATACTCCGTATTATTATACAGAGCAGTGTGATCATTATCAGTGTATACTCAGTATTATTATACAGAGCAGTGTGATCATTATCAGTTTATACTCAGTATTCTTATACAGAGCAGTGTGATCATTATCAGTGTATACTCAGTATTAATATTATACAGAGCAGTGTGATCATTATCAGTGTATACTCAGTATTATTATTATACAGAGCAGTGTGATCATTATCAGTGTATACTCAGTATTATTATACAGTGTGATCATTATCAGTGTATACTCAGTATTATTATACAGAGCAGTGTGACCATTATCAGTGTATACTCAGTATTATTATACAGAGCAGTGTGACCATTATCAGTGTATACTCAGTATTATTATACAGAGCAGTGTGATCATTATCAGTGTATACTCAGTATTATTATACAGAGCAGTGTGATCATTATCAGTGTATACTCAGTATTATTATACAGTGTGATCATTATCAGTGTATACTCAGTATTATTATTATACAGAGCAGTGTGATTATTATCAGTGTATACTCAGTATTATTATACAGTGTGATCATTATCAGTGTATACTCAGTATTATTATACAGAGCAGTGTGACCATTATCAGTGTATACTCAGTATTATTATACAGAGCAGTGTGACCATTATCAGTGTATACTCAGTATTATTATACAGAGCAGTGTGACCATTATCAGTGTATACTCAGTATTATTATACAGAGCAGTGTGACCATTATCAGTGTATACTCAGTATTATTATACAGTGTGATCATTATCAGTGTATACTCAGTATTATTATACAGAGCAGTGTGATCATTATCAGTGTATACTCAGTATTATTATACAGAGCAGTGTGATCATTATCAGTGTATACTCAGTATTATTATACAATGTGATCATTATCAGTGTATACTCCGTATTATTATACAGAGCAGTGTGATCATTATCAGTGTATACTCAGTATTATTATACAGAGCAGTGTGATCATTATCAGTGTATACTCAGTATTATTATACAGTGTGATCATTATCAGTGTATACTCAGTATTATTATACAGTGTGATCATTATCAGTGTATACTCCGTATTATTATACAGAGCAGTGTGATCATTATCAGTGTATACTCAGTATTATTATACAGAGCAGTGTGATCATTATCAGTTTATACTCAGTATTCTTATACAGAGCAGTGTGATCATTATCAGTGTATACTCAGTATTATTATTATACAGAGCAGTGTGATCATTATCAGTGTATACTCAGTATTATTATTATACAGAGCAGTGTGATCATTATCAGTGTATACTCAGTATTATTATACAGTGTGATCATTATCAGTGTATACTCAGTATTATTATACAGAGCAGTGTGACCATTATCAGTGTATACTCAGTATTATTATACAGAGCAGTGTGACCATTATCAGTGTATACTCAGTATTATTATACAGAGCAGTGTGATCATTATCAGTGTATACTCAGTATTATTATACAGAGCAGTGTGATCATTATCAGTGTATACTCAGTATTATTATACAGTGTGATCATTATCAGTGTATACTCAGTATTATTATTATACAGAGCAGTGTGATCATTATCAGTGTATACTCAGTATTATTATTATACAGAGCAGTGTGATCATTATCAGTGTATACTCAGTATTATTATACAGTGTGATCATTATCAGTGTATACTCAGTATTATTATACAGAGCAGTGTGACCATTATCAGTGTATACTCAGTATTATTATACAGAGCAGTGTGACCATTATCAGTGTATACTCAGTATTATTATACAGAGCAGTGTGACCATTATCAGTGTATACTCAGTATTATTATACAGAGCAGTGTGACCATTATCAGTGTATACTCAGTATTATTATACAGAGCAGTGTGACCATTATCAGTGTATACTCAGTATTATTATACAGAGCAGTGTGATCATTATCAGTGTATACTCAGTATTATTATACAGTGTGATCATTATCAGTGTATACTCAGTATTATTATACAGAGCAGTGTGATCATTTTCAGTGTATACTCAGTATTATTATACAGAGCACTGTGACCATTATCAGTGTATACTCATTATTATTATACAGAGCAGTGTGATCATTATCAGTGTATACTTAGTATTATTATACAGTGTGATCATTATCATTGTATACTCAGTATTATTATACAGAGCAGTGTGACCATTATCAGTGTACACTCAGTATTATTATACAGAGCAGTGTGACCATTATCAGTGTATACTCAGTATTATTATACGTATCTCCCCCTATCGTCTCCTCATTAAGGCCCATTTGTAACTCTGCTATGTCTGCCATGTAGTGCCCAATCACTTCTTCAGTGTCAGTATTGTTAGGATAATCTCCTTTATCAAGTCCCTTCAGATACCTGTGATATAATGCAAGTTAACCAGGAGATCAGTAATCAACACACAGACATACCAATGTCAAGATGTATACTGAGCTGAGTTTGTTTATTCTTAGGGTACATTTATACGCGAAAAAGCATTTGATCTGGTTGTAAGCAAAAGTACATGATGGATATTTTAGTAAATATAAATTATCTGACAAAGCTAAGTAGTTCTCTTCGTGTGACTTTTTTTTATGGCTTCTTCTTATCTGTTTCACAGGCGCCAGTACATCCAATTCCACCATCTGTCTTCTCATGGTGTAGGCCTTCACCCGAGCTCTGACGAAGTATAAATGATTCAAAAATTGTAAGTGTTGAAATTCAAAAGTTCTCTTTATTCTTTCAAATTGCATATGCAATGGCTTGTATTCAAAGTCAGAAACAAGCAGCCTTCTCCACGTAAGACCACATGTTTATATAGAAGTAACCCCACCCCTCTTACATACATCACTAATCACTTCACATACTTTAAAGAATATTCCTTACAAGGACTAAGTTGGTTATATATTTTCTTTTACAATCACATCATTGTACATAGAATTCTATGTCTAAGCAGGCCAAAAGGCATATGTGACCTCTTACATTCTTCGCTCTATATAGCATCACAACTGGTAAGAATTTTAACATCCTATGAATAGAGGCTCATTGTGGGGCATAACATACAAAAATAATTTAACCCATTGCACAGAAAATAGTAAGAGACCATTTGACCATACAGATTTTACACACATCAACATTATTTTATCCAACTTATATTTGTACCATAATTTATTCCATTACAAGGTCCTTGTGATATTTGAGGCTGAAGCTGGTTTTTATGCTGATTATGCTGAATGAATTTTTAAAGGCTATAACAACATTTTTAACTCCTTCACATATCATTATTACCACTTAGTACTGAGGAACCTAAAGGTCCCTCCACATTTCCCTACTTTTCATAATATATATAAGGTTAAAAGATGTTAAGGCCTGAAATGGTGATATCTTACCCTGTACAGACTACTTTTGAACTGTCTCTTGTGAGAAACAGCAAGGGTATTTCACCACTTACCCGTGACTGAGCAGAGATTATTCCAAAAGTATCTTTTCTTCATGCCTCTGCTGTAATCTCTGTATATATTTTCTGAATGTGCATGACATATACAGTTCCATCCTATCAATATGGCCAATACCACAGTGATAATGAGTAGTGGGTGTACTAGTAAATTAAATATACCAGTCATAGATGGAGATGATCCGGTAAATACCCCAATGTTTCTCTAAATCATCCTTCAGTTTGGTGGCTAAAGCTTTTAATTCATTACCTTCTATAACCGTGACCATTTTTACGTGATTGTTAGTATAGTTTACTTTCTTTAAATGTTCACTCAACACTTTTGTTTCATTTATAATTTTTACTATTTCCTCTATATTTAAGGTTAACTGAGGCAGACTTAGGTTATTATACTTAAACATTTTGTCTACCTGTTACCTGTGACATTTGATTCTTATAAAATATCAACACTTTCCCTTGCCATTGTAAATGTGTTATATTCATGAGACACCCTGAAAATGGGTAGGTCAGCCCGTAGGTTAGTATTATTTTATCATATGTGATTATGCAGACCATTTGAGGGGCTACCTCTATTAGTGTCTCATATTCTTTTGGGTGTAATGCCCATACACAAACACTAGTTTTATGCTGCAATAAGCATGGTTCAGATACTGCAGTTTGTTGTGGGCAAACAGGTCCCCAATCTGTATTATCACAGAGATCTATGTTATGTGTCCTATTCTTTTTATCTATGTAATATCCCGTGAATTCAGGTGTCCATAGATTGCCATCCTGTAGGATCATAGGCATAACTATAAACTTACACACTTGCGTTTCTGTTTTTATGGTGTATGTTTCCAGAGTTCCTGCACAATAAGTCTATTCGCACCTCACTCTCCTCCCGTCCAATTTGAACCTTTCCTGCTTGGTTATATTAAACATTACTCTGTAAAACAATATATTACCAGCCGTCAATTTTACCTGTGCAGTTTCTTTCTGCTGTTTTTGATATAAGCATTGGAGGGTGCATTGAGTCCGATTTATAAATTTAGTAATGTTTTGCTCTGTCCTCAAAGTACCGAGGGCTGATTCGTTGAATAACTGTAAAAACTCTTTATTCCATTGTATATTCTTTGTTACGGGGTTACAAACTGTAGGCATCCAATCAGCCTGCATATGTACCAGTTTACTCATGTCAGCTCCCGTTTTACTCAGTTTTGTATCAATTACCTCCATATCTATTGTGTTCATTATACCTATTCCTGTACCTGTGGCCAGAGCTGGATTAAGGCTCTGGGGGGCCCGGGGCACTTTAGGCAGGGGGACCCCTATGATGTAACATGGTTATCATTTTAGACAAACACACAGGCAATGCTGTGTGCACTACTGTTAGGTGCACGCAGCTCTGCCTTCACTAGCAGTACATGGTGAAGCGGGACATACCTTCCAACTGTCCTTGTAGTTGGACCCAATCCTGACTACGCGTGACAGTCACCCAAATTCAGGACTGCCGACCAGATTCAGAACAGTTGGCAGACTGTCCTGCTCTCTCCTAACTTTGTTTTATCCGCTCGCTGTATGGCCTTGTTTCTCCTTGTTTCTCTTCACAGATGGGACGGCACCTGTCACGTGTTGCAGGTCCCATGTGACACCAATAGCAGGCGACACACAGGGAAAGGGGAGGACGGATCGTAAGGATCCGTGGCCAATGATAGAAGGTGGCTGGTTTTGGAGGAGGGGCCAGCCACCAAGTAATAGAGACTTGGGCCAGTGCAGGGACCGGCCCAAAATAGTCTCTCTTTTATTTCTGCCCGGCCCAGCGGGCATATGCCCCCCAACTTCCCGTCCCAGCCCGCCTCAGAAAATAGTATTGATACTGCACATTAAAAAAAAAAGAAACACTGATAAAATTACATCAGTTTTAATATATATATATATATCTCAATATTATTATAAATGTTTCTTTCCTTTCAATGTACGGTATCATTGCTCTTTATGTATGTGTATGTATATGTATACATTATATACACGTAGACACACACAACAAGTATGTTATGGGATCTCCCCTATTTTGTTAGTAATTAAAGTGGTTGTGCCTCTTCTATTAAAAGTTTAATTAACATATACATGCACACATATATATATATATATATATATATATATATATACATACACATACATACATACATACACACACACATATTCCAAGTGAAAGTTTGACTCACCTTGGCAGCCACGTTCAGCACAGCATTCCAGTGTCTTTTGGTATGTGAGGAGCTGCTGCTGCACATGCGCAGCAGCTTCATTTCGGCCATCTTAGAATAGCCTGATGTACAGCAGCACCGCGGCTGCTGTATATCAGGCCAGCTGTCAAATTCTGCGGGGGGGGGGGGGCGGTGCGCCTGCGTCAGGGGGCCCCACAGCCTCACAAGCAGCAGAATCGGATCACCGACTGACAGGTGATCCGATCAGCTGGCGGCCGGCGGCGGGGGGCCCTCAGAGAGAGGGGGGCCCAGGGCACGTGCCCCCTGTGCTCCCCCCTTAATCCGGCCATGCCTGTGGCCCCCAGTAAGGTGTCATACCATTCTCTCTCACATTTCACTTCATTTCATTTCATTACACTTAGATACAGAAAAGAAAGCATTTGCTAGATCTATAACTGTAAACCACATAGATGTAGCAGGAATTTGATTTAGCAAGGTATGTGGGTTTGGGACAATGGGCGTGTTCACAACTAGTCATTTATTTATTTCTATGAGATCGTGAACTAACCTGGATTTGGGGAGCTCCTCCCTCTTCCTGTTCTCTTTTCTTTACTGGGAATAAAGGTGTGTTAAAATGTGATCAACATTTCTTTACTATACCTTTGCTTTGGTAGTCTTGTAATTGTTTTGTGATTGCTTTATTCTGTAACAAAGTAAAAGGATATTGTTTGGTTTTAGTATAAGTTGTGCCGGGGCAACTTTTGACAGTCCCACATCAGTTTTTCCCTTTGACCATATTTTCTCAGGTACATCCTTCAGCCACTGTGGTAGTGGTACCTCATCTTGAGATGTTTTCACTTGGTTGTGTCAAGAACACCTGTACTGCTGTTTCTATCTGATTAGATATGTTGTGTGGAAGTTGACTGGGGTATATTTAATGCATGCTCTCATTAACTGTAATATGTATGACCCAATAGATTTACAGGACAAGTGTTTGAAGTGAGAAACTCTATAGGGACAGGAGTACAGTCTTTGTTTACTTGTATCTTCACTTTTTTACTTTTCCTAAGGTGTATGGGCTGTCATGTCAACCCTGATGCTGTTACATAATCTGAGGTCACTAATTCTTGTGGTACTTGATCTTGTCTCAATACTGTTTGGCTTGCCCCCTTGTCAATTAGGCAGTCCAATTGTTGACCAGTGGGCAGTGTAATTTGCACAGTAGTTCCAGGCAGCTTACCTTCTTCAGGTGTTGACAACGGGGACCATATCTTCATTGATTGCTGCTTATGGTACCCTGGGGACTGACGGTTTCTCTTTGCTGCTGCTGCTGCCATTTCTTGTATTTCCTGCAGTCCTTCTTCATGTGACTTGGTAATTTACACCAAAAACATCTGCCAGTCATGTCTTCACCTTGATTCCTTTGTCTTGCACTTACTGTTTGTGTTCCTTTGGCCTGTTGCCTTACTTGCCATGTTCCTTTTCCTTGTTCCAGGTGTACAGTTACCTGAGGAGTCTTTTGAGCCTTCTTTTCTCTCTTTTCTGCTTCCTGGTCCTCCATTCCTTCAAATACCTGCAGCAAAGATGACATTTTCATAGACAATGCTTCAGGCCATTAGAAAAGAATTGGCTTCTTACCTTATTCCTTAGACCATTTAAAAACTTTGTCTTTAACATTCTTTAACCATCAGGGGTTTCTGTAGGATAACCATCATCATTTTGTCTGGTATTTATTTTATCCAAATACATCCTTACTGAATCATTTCTTTGTGTTATGTCTGGTGCTGCTGGTGCTTTTAACTTTTGGTCATGACACCACCATTGTGCTCTTGCTAGAAATTCAAGACCACTTTTATACGTATTTCTTTCTTCTACCGGTGAGTAATAGCGCCCCTGTCCCCCTCCGCTGCTTTGGCTGTCATCACTCCTACCCCAAATAATGGTGTGCATACTTGTTGCAGATCTATCCAACAGGGATTCCACACTGTCTGTATTCTGGTTAAATAGGTGGAAAATGCTGCCGGACTTTTCTAGGGTCTGGTGCTTCCCGTATAATTGTATGCATATCAGACTTTTACCAGGGTGAATAGGTTTCTTGTGGGTTAGGTAAATGTCTCCTATTATTAGCACCTTCATCATTATCAGCATTAAAATTTGGGTTAGGCATCCTTTGTATTCAAACTGGATACATATTAGTGTGAGCATGCAATACTTGATTTTCCGGTGTTATTCTCCTTCTCACCCCCAGACTCTGTCATTTCTGTTGGTGGACTGGTACTATGGTCCCTGAATCGGCTTAGCATCCTTGGTACCTTAGAAACATTTTCCTTTTTCCTGCAAGAATTATCTGTACAAGGAGGTGCATCAGATTCTTCCCAATTATAACAAAATGGACATTCCTCATTTTCTTCTGGGACACATTTTCTGCATACCGGACACTTCAAAAATTATTTCATTAATTAGCAGACTGAGGGTGGATTTGACTTGGGGTTTGTAACATGATTGGTGAAGTGCTACCTGTGTCCACTGGGGTCACTGAATGAGTTGCTAATTGTGGATGTGTATCCTGTGCTAGATGTGCTGTGTGATCTAGCTGTGGAGGTAGTATACCTGGTCTATTGTCGGGTTGCTGTGGTGGAGCTGTAGGATCAACATAAGGTGGTGGCATGTCTAATAGACCTGTACCTATGTGTATCATCCTCTACCTCTAATGATACTGTATACCACATGTTAACCACATCTGCATGTCCTTTCCTGCTTATCCATATTTTATTGGTGTTTTGAAACCTTTTCCACTTTTCTGGATCTAGTGTGCCCTCTAGCGGGAAACCTGCTCTGTCAGATATTTGTTTTATGCTTTTTAGGGACTTCTTCCCTTCTCTGTATTCTAGTATCTCAGTGGGTTTTATAGACCCAACAACCTTGCTAGCTTGTGCAGCCATTATTCAAAGTTGATCAATCTCTGAATATGCTGTACTGTTGGGTTGCTTTACCGCATGCACTCTTATAGCAGTTATCTGTATTTTACAGAGAATTCTACCTAAATACCACCATTCAAAAATTTCTTAATTCCTTCTATTCCAGCTGTAGAGTATTTGCAAACTATATAGAGAAATATAGCCAAAAAACAAACAACTAGAACAATCATGCAAATTTCTGTTGTAGCTGCAACCATTTTTGCTTTCTTATTTCATAATCAGCAGGATGTCCTTTTACAATTTCATTACGTAACTCAGGTGGTAATTTCTTTATACTGTATAGACCAGGGGTAGGTAACATGCGGCTCTCCAGGTGTTGTGAAACTACAAGTCCCAGCATGCTTTGCCAGTCGATAACCAGCAGATAGGTGGCAAGGCATGCTGGGACTTGTAGTTTCACAACACGTGGAGAGCCGCAGGTTGCCTACCCCTGGTATAGACAGATAAGTTTCCCCTCAAGGGGTATGTGATTAACTGGCCAATATAGCAACACTTGCAACTAAACATACCCTATATTTTGCTGCAACATATCCTTATTTAAATACACATTTACCATACAATAATATTGCTTCGCATCCACAACACATCCAAAAGCGGTTATATCAATTACAGCTTCAAGTGTAGGAACAGTATCACCATTATGCTTTCTAAGTATAACAGCACATAAATAGTCTGGACAATACCCAAATGAATTATTAAAATGCAATTGCGAGTACTTATGACTTATTTCAAATTCAACCATATGCGTAGAGCTTTTATGCTATCAAACAGATATCTGGGTTCAAAGAATATCTCTTACCATATACAGATGACCAGCTTTCAGACACACAACAAGAATACTGGACAGAGAGTAAATCAGTGGAAAAACCACATCTCCGTACAGATTTAAACTGTCCCGTAATTCTAGTCGATGCTGTAAGCGTTGCTTGTCATCTGTACAGGTTGTCCAAGATCCCGGACAAGCCCCCACGTAATGTTAGGGTAATTTACCTCTCCTTTATCAAGTCCCTTCAGATACCTGTGAGATAATGCTGGTTAACCAGGAGATCAGTAATCAAGACACAGACATGCCAATATCAAGATGTATACTGAGCTGAGTTTGTTTATTCTTAGGTTACATTTATACATGAAAAAGCGTTTCATCTGGTTATAAGACAAAAGTACATGATTTATATTTTCCTGAGTAAATATAAATTATCTGACAGCTAAGTAGTTCTCTTTGTGTGACTTTTTTATGGCTTCTTCGTATCTGTTTCACATGCGCCAGTACATCCAATTCCACCATCTGTCTTCTCATGGTGGAGGCCTTCAACTGAGGTCCTTGTGATATTTTAGGCTGGAGCTGGTTTTTCAGCTGATTATGCTGAATGTGTTTTTAAAGGCTATAACAACATTTTCCTTCACATATCATTATTACCACTAAGTACTGAGGAACCTAAAGGTCCCTCCACAATATCATTAAGCAAATAAGTGCAGCATTTATTCCCAGTAATAGTTTCTAGGGTCATGTAATAATCTCCTGTCACTGTAACTACATAATCATTGACAAGTCTGTGCTGGATTAGTTCTACCTCTATAGCTTGTAACTATTTGCCAATATTTGAGAAATGTTCATTATATATCTCTGTTATGTCATCAAGTTACCCAAATCTCTAATGAAATTATAGTTATTATTTATACCACGTGAAGGACTTGTACCATATTTAGTATCACCTCTCCATTGGGACATCATAGCTTTATGTATCCGTTGGTTAGATACTTCACATTTTACCAGATTGTGGCCATTTGCTTCCTCATACCGAGCCAAATGTCAGGAGTGTGTTAGATAAAAAAAATAACTAGTAACAAGTGTACCCAGAAAACATGTTCCAATAGAAGTCATTTGTAAGTCTTCTGTCCACATCTGTAATATTCCCCATCTGGTAATATATATGCCCATCCTTCCTTCCTTACTGAGCAGTAACAAACATTCTGTCTGGATCTCTGATCCTACTTCTGAGTTGATGGTATCCTATCAGGCGTACGTTTCACCTATCGACTTAAATCAATGGATAATATGAATACTAAGTAAATACTGACCATAAGAACCTCTGCAACTTCTCGGACCCACAAATGGGTTGAATATATTTTAATTTACGAAGAGCACTTATGTTTTCAATCTTTTTCACTAATCTCTACATCTTCATCATCATCTAATTACGCAGCGCTGTACAGAGAACTCACTCACATCAGTCCCTGTCCTTGGAGCTTACAGTCTAAATCCCATAACATACACACACACACACACACACACACACACCGAGAGAGACTAAGGGCAATTTAATAGCAGCCATTTAACCTACCAGTAGGTTTTTGGAGTATGAGAGGAAAACGGAGCACCCAGAGGAAACCCATGCAGACATGGGAAGAACATACAAACTCCACACTGATTTTTCACCATGGCCTTATCTAACTCATGACCCCACTGCTGTGCTCACCACTAAGCAACCATGCTGCCCATAATTTTTCATTTCTCCTAAATAGGTTCAAGTATGTAAAAGTAACTATTTTAATGAAGTATTATAAAGATTTTATTTTATTTAAATCAGTGGACTGGAGTGCCTCTTGTAATATCATTCTGTGGGTAAATGTTTCAAGCTGCAAGTTTCTGGTTGGTTTGAAAAGTGGAGATGTTTCCTATAGCAACCAATCATATTCTAGCAATCAATTTTGTAAAATATACTAAATAAGTAATTACTAGAATCTGATTGGTTGCTGTAGGCAACGCTGGAAACTCGCAGCTTGATACATTTTCCACCTGGTCTTTTAGCAGGTTTTTTTTATCCAGGAGTCAATGTTTGCAAAACATCAGAAGATTCACACAGGAGAAAAAACATTTAAATGCTCTGAATGTAGCAAGTAAAATCTTGTAGCACATAATAAGTTTCACACATATCTTAAATATTGCTCTCTGCATCACTTTAGTATTCTATCTACGGATATGAGACACTCAGACTAAAAGAAACAGTCACATGTACAAGTTCTTTTATAATTCAATGTTTCTAGCCATTATTCTTTAATATCTTTTTTTTCTTAATTTCTGATACACACTAAATCCAAACACCCAACCTATCCATCTATCTTTCCTCTCTGCCCTTAAAATCAACTTTTGACTCATGCTGTCAATCCTAGGGGACACACTGTCAGCCAACATGTTGTGATGTTGCTGTTTCTACAGAGTGACAGGAAGGTGATCTCTTTATTCCAAATTCATTTCAAATTCATGTGTGCAGAGAAAACGCCGGCATTCTGGTGCATTGGCTGACAACAGGTGTGACAGGAATGGTAGCAGGTGTTACACATCTATGGTCTGTGCAGGAGATGAGTAACGTATCATAGAAACGTTCTGATGGCAGAATATGATGATTATACAAATATGTACAGAGACATTAATAAACCATGAGTACATTAATAAATAATATTATGTGCTGCAGGAGGACAGAGTTCTATTTACTGCACATTTCATTGGCAATAGGGTCCCAGCAGTATGGGAACATACACAAAAATAAAAACAATGGTCAGTGACTGGATTATATTTGCTAGTGTATATAAATATACTTTGTGCTCCTTATACAATATAACACAACTACTGTTAAAGTAGATTAACACATGTAGTCAATAGGCTTTTAAACATTATCTTAATTTTTTCCTACAGGCGAATTAATAAGCAGTATATGCAGAAAGAACAGCAGACGTCTCAGAAGAGGACATTTTTCTATGAAAATCTGAGTGTTCCAAAAACAAAATCTCACCAACAAGTAATATAGACTGCAGACATTAATTCTTCCACTCTAGAGGTTTCACACAAGCAAGTATCAGTTTCTGAATAAGAGAAACCATCTCAGCTAAGTTGTGAATTTCGCAGGAGGGAAACACGATCTATGCTCTGAATGTATCAAGAGTTTTACCCTCAAGTCAGATCTTCTAAATCATCAGTGGATTTAAATAGAAGAGAAACCATTTAACTACTCTGAATGTAGCAAGTGTTTTATCCAAATGTCAGAACTTGTTGTACATCAGAGGATTCACACAGGAGAAAAAACATTTAAATGCTCTGAATGTAGCCAGTGTTTTGCCCAAAAGTCACATCTTGTAAAACACCAACAGATTCACGCAGGAGAAAAGCCATTTAATGAATGTAGCAAGTGTTTTACCCTCAAGTCAAATCTTGTAAGACATCATAAGATTCACACAGGCGAGCAACCATTTAAATGCTCTGAATGTAGCAAGTGTTTTACCCGCAAGTCAATTCTTGTAAAACATCAACAGATTCACACAGGAGAAAAGCCATTTCAATGCTCTGAATGTAGCAAGTGTTTTGCCCAAAAGTCAAATCTTGTAGCACATCATAATATTCACACAGGAGAAAAGCCATTTAAATGCTCTGAATGTAGCAAGTGTTTTAGCCATAAGTCAGAACTCGTTGCACATCAGAGGATTCACACAGGAGAAAAACCATTTAAATGCTCTGAATGTAGCAAGTGTTTTACCCAAACGTCACATCTTGAAAGACATCGTACGATTCACACAGGGGAGAAGCCATTTCAATGCTCTGAATGCAGCAAGTGTTTTGCCCTCAATTCATATCTTAAAAAACATCATAAGATTCACACAGGAGAAAAGCCATTTAAATGCTCTGAATGTAGGAAGTGTTTTACCCTCAAGTCACATCTTGTATCACATCAGAAGATTCATGTTCCAATAATACCTAATACTACACTGGAGGAGAAATTAGCAAATTGTCCATAGTATACAGGCTACATTCTACATGAACAGGTTAATATTAAGTCAGTTAGTACCATATTATAACAAGAAATGTGGCCTGTCTCAATGGGTATTTATTAGAAAAATATCAATTAAATAAAAATGGGAAAAATAGATTGTACACAGTCAAATCTGTGATTAATCACATACCCTAATTTTTTTATACTTAAAAAACTTATATTAGGAGCTTATTTTTAAAATAGGTCTCACTGAAAGAATAAAATACAATGTATTATATATTATAATGTGACCACATATATAGATATTATTAGATAACAGTACTGAAAAACTTGCACATCCTCCTAATGGTGCACGGTAGTCTTCAAAATATATAAAATATATATATACAAAGCAACTGCTTCAGCTCTACAAGAGGAATGTGAATTCCTATTTGAATTGTATATAAATGAGAGAAAAAAGTACAGTGCTGAGGGCCTGCAGTAAGAATTATACAAATCAAAACTCCAAAAACATATATAATAAAGTTAATACATTTATTAATACATTAAAGCTGATAATAGAATAGTAAGTTTAAAAATCATATATAAAAGCTATTGATGCTGTACAGGACCCAACAAATATTCACTCTTCATAAGCAAATATATGTGTAAATATCACCATGCTTCATGTGAAACATATATGTATATAATGAGATGATAAATCTCTATATCTTCATGCTTTGTCAGGAGATATATAAAGTGATATTGAAGTGATCCACACTAGCTGTATCCACCAGTTGTTTTATAATTCAGAAGAAGTAATAAAATACATTCCAGACAAGATTGCAATTGAAAAAAATAGGAAACCATCCACATATGATAAATGTCACCTGTTTAGCTAGTTAAAGTCATTTTATCTTTCTGTGCCAATAACAAACAGATTTGTGGTATATCTCTACCAGGAATTAGTGACCATAGACAGATGGAACAATGTAACATACTCAGGGCTGCCAAGAGGAATTCAGAGCCCCGGTACAACAAATTCATGGGGCCCCCCTTATAGTCGAGTATGCTAAAAAAATAATTCGGAGGTGTGGCCATGCATTTGGGGGCGTGGCAAATGCGCAACTGGGGCGTGGCTAACACATCAAAATCACTAGGCTCTCAATTAGCCGGAGCGTCACATATGTCTAAGCACTCCTGACTTTCAGGACATCTAGCACCACGGTGTAGTATACAAAGAATGAAGTGTGTACACAAAGAGTTCAGTCTTGGCCTGCACCTTACATTGGGCACAACACTCACCAAAAATTGGCATTGTCCCTACAAGAATCATAACATTTCACATACTGTCCTGTTCTTCTCACTTTCACCACCTGTGGCTGCATGTTTCTTTAGTTGCGACTTGTCTGGATCCTGGAATGCTGGGGGCCCTATTTGGAAAAAATGGCTACATTTAGATAATTCCAAACAACCCTGGCGTTAAATCAATACCACCCACGATTAATAATTAGGCCTTCTTCCAGCTCCAATATTACAATAATGTGCCCCTTCATCATCGCCATGCCTTATGATCACACTACGCCCTCCATGTTGCTTTTGCCCCCTTCATCACACTATACTATGCTGCTCCCCCCCCTTTTTTCAATCCCACTGTGCCATGCCTCCCCCCTTTTGAACCCCACTGTGCCATACTGACCCCTGTTTTTTAACCCCTCTGTGCCATGCTGACCCCAGTTTTTTTAACCCCTCTGTGCCATGCTGACCCATTTTTAACCCCTCTGTGCCATGCTGACCCGTTCACACAGGAGAAAAACCATTTAAATGCTCTCTGTGTACTTATCCACTATGTTTGGTTCACACACATGGATTTCCAGACAGGTTTCCCAATCCTTCCACTTTAATACCGTGATCATGATATTATAATGAAGATATCACTCTGTCACCCACTGGATAATAGCTCAGTTGTAATTTATATATTTAGGGACAATAGTACCAAACAGGCTCCTTCCCATAAGGGAATAAAGTTACCATCCAGACAATCAGTTCTAAAGCATTTATTCACTTAATTGGTGATTTCTTCACAGGCATCCGTCAGATGAGTCAATATTCTGCAAACAGCAATCACTGACTTGATTATATTGAGGCAAACAGGTATAATTGTTTTTACCTTTATCAAATCTATATAAAGCCTGTGATCGAGTACAATAAAATTAGTAGCAAAGCAGAATTTTTCATTATGATATATCAAGACTAGTGTTTCATAATACATCTTATACACTATATCTTAATATAGCGCTAATTTGATATAGTAGAAGCAAATTCAGACTCTTTACAGAAAATATTAGCAGTAAGTTCATCTATTCAGCTAAAAAACAGGGTTTCTATCTAAATAATTATTTCAAGCCTTGGAGAATAGACCTCATAGTATCTATATATGGTCACATTACAATATAATATTTGTATTTTATTCTTGCAGTGAGACCTATTATAAATGTATGTTATTAATACATGTTCTTTATGTACCAGTTCTTTCAGTCTCCTTGGACATCTGCTTAATCAGGTGTGGTCATTGTCAGCACCAAGAGGGTTATCTATGTATATGTTATAGTTATATCCCATATAACTATGTGCTAACTCCAGTAACACAAACACAACTTTTCACCAATATAATATATTGCACATAAATCTGGTTACATTGTTTACAAGCAAAGCCTCATGGAAAATGTATATCACACAATGTTATAGTTCTAAGCCGTAGTCATATATATTAATTGTATACTACCACATTATATGTATCTATAGTCATAATCCATATAGTAATAGTAATGAAAATTAAATAATTAGATATATGTCAGAAAAAGGAAACAAGTGAAGGTCTAGAGATGAAAGAAAATGTCCATGTGTCAATCCTTATGGTATATATATATGTAAACAGATAAAAATCTCAAGTTCAGAAAATAGCATAACATTCTATAATGTAGTATGACATATATAGTACAAATGTGGGGTCTAGGGTCATATGAAGTAAGGAAAATGCTGCTAAGGTTATCCTATTACTTAGGGCCTTAAACTATAATCAGAAATAGTGCTTTGTATGCTTCTATACACATATTGTATTTTTGTTAAATCAATAAAGATGTTGTATCTCCTTAAATCAAATCAGATATTTTGTGATAATATTATGTCTGGAATCAACAAGCTGACCACAAAGAATATTTTGAGCACCTGCTTTGATCAAACTTTGCAAAATCAAGAAGTTATGGCAGCCTCAAGGATCCTAGTTGGAGAATCAATAAGCAACTTGATGACATTTAGCAGTTTTGACATTACCAAGCTTGACCGCTGCCTTATTTTATACCTGTTTTTTTTTGTTAATAAGAACGTTCCAGAATATTACAATTATTTTCCATTGACGTGATTATTGTGACGTGATTAATGTCTATAAAGTATGAGCTATTTCAATTAGTAAAGGCAGTTCAATTTGGACACCAGACACTCTGTGTGGTTTCTTATTTTTTGAGCTCCAATCGATCAATACTGCTGCTGCCACACCCACAAACACCAGTGACTTGTCAGTTGAAGGTAGTTATTGCATCTGTAGAGGAAATACAGAAAACTGCCCAACATTTTGGTGCCGAAACCCGGGATCTCACATCAACTGCCAGGAGTACTGGAACTTTCATAACGACCCACAACAACTGACTACAAATCCATGGTGAGTAATCAATTGCATTGTGATTTACACCTTTGATTGTTCTGTATTCAGTACTTGTGTTTCATGGAAGTACTTCTTCCAAGTTAATCTGTCGAGGTCCCACGGACCCAATTGATAAGTCATACTTTGAAATTGAATTGTAGATGTTTTTGTTTTCAATCTAAAGTTCAGTCTAAATACTATAATTACTGTGATATAAGGTTTATTGTACATGTAAAATGTGGTAATAATGGGATAGCATGGGATGGTTATAATGAGATTTCCTCAATTATACCTGTATTAAGACCTTTTTTTTTTTAAATTACTGTATCTGTTTAGTTGTTTGACTCAAATGTATGGTTACAGGAAAATGGTTTTGTAATAAGTGTACTTGTGCCATAATATTGAGAAAATATTGTATGTTTAGAGGACCACATTTAGAGGCTGTAATAAGGGGACATGCATGCTTTGGTTATGTAAAAAAAAAACAGAATACTATGCCACATTAGGTTGCCACCTAAATTCAGAATATCTGAAGGATCAAGTGGGAAAGGATTGGTCAGATTTAATTCTTGAGTGGCCCCATAATTATTTTCCCAAAGATCATAGGGCCCTTTGTTTATACAGCCTAAAGAAACTACCAAAAGGTCCAGAAAGTGAAATAATAATTAAGGGATATCCAGAAGATTGTTATAAATGGAATAGATGGTTAAGACTTTGAGTGGATAATATTATAAAGTGAATGGTGTATGGATCAGTGGTTTGGTTTTGGCTGTAGGGACTGCACAGGTCACATTGTGTTGCAAACAAAGGGAAATTGTATACCTATACTTACTGGAATATTATCTAAAGAATCACACACAGGAATATACAAGGGATCAAATTGGCACCCCTGGGAAAATCTGACAATTATAGTGGGAACGCATGTTGAAGATTTTGATTATTTGCACCATATTCTAGGAATAACTTGGGGAGGATTAGTGGAAGATACACCAAGAACACAAGGGGGAGAAGAAACACCATAAATCGCATTGTGTGTCCCTACAGTAATTTAAGACAGAACTGTGGTGGAAACAAATATTCTTATTAATCAAATTGCTGCCCCCCCCCCCCCCCAATATTTTTGCATACCCAAGATACAGGCAGTGCTGTGACCAGTAACCCATAGTCCATAAAAAGGTATTGATGTCTGAAGTTTGTCGCGCATTCAGGGAAAATTGGGGTTGTGACAAGTGTACAAGTGTCATTGTATGATATTGCACGTCATTTAGTCCTGATTGTATTAAGGTTGTTTTGTTGAACCATCACCGGATAAAATTTGTTCTCAAAAAAGGGGTAAAATTTAAGCCTAGAGGAGAAGGGAGTTGGCAGACAATTTGTGTCACTGGGTGTCATGGTACCTGTAAAGTGAAGTTAGGACAGACATATTCTGAAGTAGTTGAGATCTCACAGTCAGGACCAGTAGAAGAGAGTCCATTTTGCCCTAATTCAGACCTTCATTGTATGTTACCCTCCATGGTACTGACTGGAGGATTCCAGTAAAAGACTATTAAGGTATTTGAAGCAATACGGCTGAAACCCCATTCTCCATATACAGAGTCAGTGGAATGGGAGCTTCTAATAGTAAGGGGAATCAGCGCACCCCCATGGAAAGTAAAGGAAAAAGAGGGTAAACATGCAGTAAAGGGTATGAATAAAGTTTTTCAAAGGGCTGGATTCCCTTCATAAGGTCTGTTAGATTCACAAAAATGGAAAACCTTCAGAAAGAAAAATAGGGATTGGATAGAAAGGAAAAATTTTGCAGATCAAGTATGTATATGGTTAGCTGCTAGTGAAGAGATAGAGAGATCTGGAGGATGATGATAGAAGGGGTTATGTTGCAACTGCCCCACCACATCCAAATCCACCTCCTCCATACCATGATGAAACCCAAGATCACAACCAGAATACAATACAGGACAATAACACACATGAAACCCTGACAGGAGCACAAGGGACAATAACATCTGGTCCATACAGAGCTGCCCATGAAGCATTACAGGCTATGACAGAACACCCAGGAGAGAGAAGTGACACCAAGTACATGATAACTCAGTCACCAATGGGGACTGTGTACCTTAAGCCTACATCCCAAATAAAGCCCAAATCATATGAGGAACCTGGAGGCAGTTTTCCCACTGAGAGAGGTTGTACATATTGTCATAAATGTGTAACACGAAGATGTTGGGAATGTCAGAATTTGGTGGATGAGAATAAGATGATTTGTGAAAAACTGGAGCTGGAATCATATGAGCCGAGAATAACTCAACACAGGAATATGAAAATAATGTTGAGAGAAATCCAGGATTATAACCTACCAGGTAAAAAGGAATTGCAAACTCCCCCAACCAGAAGAATAGTATTTTATCTGACATTTCCAGGTTAAGCACATAACCTGCAATAATAGCACCAGTGAGAACACATGAATATCCAAACCCCACATTCAACCCAGCAAATGTAGCAGCAAAAGCCAACCCTCACATGCTAACAGCAACACAGTATGTGCCTTGGTCCAATTACGACATACAGGGAATAATTAAGGATGCCCCTGACCCATACAAAACTCCGGTGGGCTTTGCAGCGTATATGAACACAGTATGTATGGACCCCATCATGGCTGGATATGTATTTGATTATTAAATCAAAGATGAGAGTTGGAGACAGGGCAGCAATGAACGCCAATAATGCAGGGGAAAAGACAGGTCAAGATGTTTGCCAGTTGAAGCGTTCCCAGTAGTGGATCAACAAAAATCTGCTGCTAGTGGAACTGCATATCTGAGCAGAATCCAGAAATGGTTTTATGAACAGCAAAAGAAATCCCAGGGTCCAGAAACAGTGGTATAGAGACAGGACCCAATAAGAATATATCTGGACAGAGTGACCAGTTCCCTTACAAACGATGGCATAGATGTCACCACTGATGCAGGGATAAAGCTTTTGAAGAAATGTTTCCTTGAATGATTGGACCCCAGAATAAGGACCCTGTTATGTGAATGTGAATGCAAGCAGGTCATTACCAATGGCGCAGATAATTGAGACGTGTGAACGCATTGAAGACAGAGAAAGGGAAAAAAAGGAAAGACAAAAAGGCAAACCAATCACTGTCCATCTAGTACAAGAACAAGGACAATGAAGTGTGAAAGAACAAGATAATCAAGGAACAAAGCCCAAATTTTTCCAATCCCCAAACACAGGTAGATGCTTCTTTTGTAATCAACCAGGACAAATGAAGAGGGATTGCCAGAAATACAAGAAGTGGTTAAAAAAAAAGGAGGTGAACAAATCCCCTCCTGAGATGGCCTGAAGGTCTGGCACCCCTGTATACACACTCCAAGACACCCCTGATGATTTAGATTCAAACTTAGTCTCAATAAAATTACCCAATGGCAACCAGGTGGAATGTCTTATAAATGCAGGGGCTAGCCAAACAGTTTTGAGGGAACAAGATGTACCAACAAATCTGATAACTGATAAAGAAGTACAAGCAAGCAGTCTAACAGGAACAAAGGTGAAATTGAAGAAAAGCAAAAAAAATATCCTGCAAGTTAATGACATAACAACTCTCATACCAGTTTAATTTTTAATATCACCCACCTGTCCAGTAAACTATTGGGAGCAGACATTCTACAGCTGCTGCAGGCAGTAATAGAATACAGAGGGGACAAAATAATATTTACCAGCAGGCTTCCAGAAGACGTAAAACAGAAAGTAGAGGGTGCGGTGCAAGTTTTTCTATCAATGGACGAAATAGATGGACCTGATGACCCATATCCAGATGAAGACCCAACCAGCAATATTCCTTCCAAACTATGGTCAAAAGGCAAAACTGATAATGGAGGCAAACATACCTGAAACACAAAGACAAATCAGAGGACTGTTGGGAATAGTGAGTTATGTCAGAGAGTGGCTACCAGGAGTCTCATTACTCATGCAACCCTTGTACAACTTGATTAATAAAGGAGAAACTTGTAACGATGCCAATTATCAAGAAAGAAAAGAAGCACTTCAAGCTATTAAACAGGCTATATGCTCTGCGCCAGTGTTAGGACTATCCAATTATGACAAACAGTTTTTATTATTTTGCCATGAACATAAAGGGCATGCTTTGGAAGCCCTTTGCAAGAACACGGAAGGAGACAAAGTCCTTTAGCCTACTACTCAACAATGCTTGACCTCATTGCACTGGTATTACCAAATTACATCAAGTCAGTTGCAGCAGCCATCATATTAAAGGACAAATGTGTGGATATTATTCTGGATCATCCACTCACAGTCCAAGTTCCACATGCAGTCATGGAAATACTACATCAAGCAACCACAAAAGATATCTCGAGTGCCAGATTGACGAAATATGAAGTAGCGCTTCTCAGCTCTTCAAACATTACCATAAAGCGCTGCACAGTCCTAAATCCGGCAACACTTCTACCATTATTGTATGAACCTTAGAGTTCAAGAGAAGGGAGAATGGAGCTGACAGACTGGGAATGAAATTAACAGTGGACAGATGAGGAAGATAGGGAACATCAAGGGCATGATTGTGTGGCACTGATGGATCTGGAAAGGGCATATCCTACGCTCTTGACTGATCAACCTATAGATAATCCAAATTTTTCTTTTTTCATGGATGGCTCTAACTACTATACTGATGGGATCCGTAAAGCAGGATATGCAATCGTTACGCTTTATGATGTCGTGGAAGCAGAACCACTTCCCCAGGTACCTTAGCACAAGTTGAGGAGTTAATGGCAGTATTGAGAGCACTGGAAATTGCGGAAGGTGAAACAGTGAATATATATACTGACTCAAGGTATGCATGGGGAACAGCCCTGGACTATGCTAACATCTGGAAAAGCAGGGACTTCAGGACAGCAACAGGGAAGACCATTCAGAATGCTGCCTTAATAGAAAGACTGACAAGAGCACTGGACCTACCAATCAAAGCAGGCATCATAACAATTGCTGCCCACACCAAAGAACAGACGCAAGAAGGAAAAGGAAATGCCTTTGCAGACAAAATGGCCAAAGAAGCAGCACTAAAACCCATTGTGCAATCGTATTATATCTTAAACATAGCGTCCTCTGCACAAGAAAAAGAAGTCGCGACAAAAGACCTGGCAAAGATGCAGAAACAAGCAGGACCACTGGAACATGCCAGCTGGGAAAAACATGGAGCTAAAGAATCCTGCACAGGACTCTGGATCAAGGGAAACTTTGTTTGTCTGCCACAAGCCGTATATGCTCCTATGATACAAAAAGCACATGGTCCAGACCATAAAGGAAAGGGTCAGACAGCAGCACAAATACTTAAACATTGGATAGCACCAGGCATCCATACAGCAACAGAAGCATTTGTGAAACAATGTTGGATATGTACAGAGAATAAAGAGAATAATCCAGGACAAAGGGTAAAAACACCAACCGGTAACACTCCAAGAGCCTCCTACCCCTTCCAAAGACTACAAATTGACTATATTCAGTTACCAAAGTGTGGCACATATGAATATGTTGTAGTGTGCACAGATTTTTTCAGTAGATGGGGGGAAGCTTGGCCGGTCAGCAAAGCCACAGCAAAAAACATTGCAAAAAAGGTGATAGTAGAAGTAGTTCACAGATATGGGGTTCCTGAAGTAATTGAGTCAGACAGAGGAGCTCATTTTACGGGAGAAGTCATGCAAAATATAATGTCAGATCTAAAGATCACACAGGCGTTCCATACTCCTTACAGGCCGCAGGCCAGTGGGAGAGTGGAGAGGTTAAATGGTACATTGAAACTGAAAAACTGAAAGCAATGAGAGAAACAGGGAAAACATGGGTTCAATCTTTGCCTATAACCTTGTTTGCTGTTAGAACCACGCCATTAAAAAAACTGAAGCTGAGCCCCTATGAAATATTGTTTGGATCAGCACCAAAAACAGGATGTTATTTTCCCCAAGAATTACAGCATAAACATGGGGATTTAACAGGGTATATGTTGTTTTACTAAACAGCTTACTAATTTGCATGCACAAGTTTTCTCCTCTCTTCCTCATTCAGGTTCCCTGATTAACCCTCACCAACTGAAAATTGGAGACTGGGTGTATCTCAAGAAGCATGTAAGGGGAGTCCTTGAACCCAGATATAAGGGACTGTACCAAGTTGTGTTAACGACCCCCACATCAGTCAAGGTTCTGGGAAGAGACACCTGGATACACGCATCACATTGCAAAAAGACCAAAATAACAATTTGAACCTCCGGCAGAAAAATGAGATGTTATATCCTTTTTTGCATTTCAGTAGTATGCATAAGTCCTACAGGTGAACAGGAAAATGGGTCAATACAGCTGTACTCAGAGAGATATATAACACTCAGAAAGGTAGAAATATGTTGGTTATACATGTGTCCCCCCAAAATCATAATAAGAGATCAATGCATGAGAAATTGTTGCACAAATATATCCATGGTCGCAGCATCAACACCTAGGGCCACCCGCAGGGTTAAAAGATGAATAGAAAATCAAAAGGAAAGTAAATACCTGCCTCCAATACCCAAATGTATCTGCGAGTATTGTGGAATGCCTCCTGAGGAGAGTTGCATCAAGTGGTGCAGCTCTCCAAAATGGCATCTGGAAAACTTATTTCTATACATGCATGAGTCAATCAGCATGATGACAAATCAGTCAGATCGCTGTGTATGCTCTCATTCCCCTATTTCAGCAAAAACAATGGCCTGGATGTTTCTCCCCATAACATGGGAAGAATGGGTCACGTATGATTTCAATGATACTTTCAACATGGAAGCTACATACAAATATGTTTTTCAGGACCCTCCTAGAATAAAAGTTAAATTACTCAATCAGAACACATCCTTTTGTATTACCATTAGACCCCCCCCCCCCAATACGGTAAAAGTCTGGAGTATGGAGACCAAGCTATAACTCCTATAAAAAGGTATTTAGGAGGAGCACAGTGTAAAAAAAAGCTCTGATCAGGGTAAGTCACTAGATGTACCCTGGAAGAAACACCCCTTCAGTTTACACAAATCTACGGAATAGGGTACATTGGAATAATACAATGTTGATCCTAGTAGGGCTGTGGGTAGGAGGAGAATTGCCCCACTGGATGAACATGACAGGGAGCGACAAAACAGTACTTTATGTAAATGCTACCATAGCAAGACAGGGAATACAGAACATTAGAAAGATATGGACAAGAACACCCCCTTTACTGCCAGATGGGCTTTATTTCCTATGTGGTACCTATGCCTACAAGTGGCTGCCCTTTGGTGGGTATGGTAACTGTACTGTGGAACTAGTGGTGCCAGCAGCATATATATTATCACACCAAGAGTTTAAACCCACTAAAGGTGGCCCTCGCACACATCACTCTATCCAAAAAAAGGAAGTCAAAACTATTGGAAAAATCAAAAGGACACAGAGTAGCAATCGGTCTTGGTAATATAATATCCTTTGGAACATGGGGAACTATGTCCAACTATAATATGATAATAAAGCTAGCAAACTTGTTGGACAATATACTGATATAATTGAAAAAAGGAATAGGCTGCGCTTCCTCCAAATATATGAAGCAACCAAATGAGAACCTGAAAGTGTATGGGAGACCCCTAAACTCCCAACCAATAATAGATATGTATAGAAATAGACAGGTTCTGGGCACTTGTAAAAGGGAAGTGTAACAATTTATTATGGATACATCTACAATGCGCTCCGGCCGGAACAAGACAATTTAAGTGTTTAAAACAGTAGATAAACACACATATAATAGCAGTGCCAAGAACAATAATAAAATAAATTAAATCGAGCTCTATTTGGTTGCAAATAGGGTTATGGTTCAATTGAAAGCTAATAGAGTATGCAATGCAACAATAGATGTATCAGCAGATATCATTGAAAATGATATGTATCCAACGATGTTGATTGGCACAGAGCACTCTAAGCATATGCGTATTGTCGTACAGTTCAATCTATAACCGCATAGTGATACCGCAGAGATGCTTGGTGCTATGGTACGATAATGGCATCTGAGTACTGTAGTTTATAATGATGTAATTGGTATCAGCAACAAAAAGAGAGATGTAATGTCCGGTGTTATAAATCAACATTTTTTAATGCTGATGAATAGTGCAAGCATAATAACAATCTGAAGCCGTTACTCACATGAAGCGGGAATGTCTGGCTGTCCGTAATGCGGACAAACACTCGGTGGCGGTCCCAGAATCTATATTGAAAATGTTAGATGCGAGCTGATCGCTAAATCCAATAGTGAAGAGGCACCCAACAGGATGCCAATTGCTAAAAACGAGAACAATAAGGATTCTCCTAGTTCCCGAAAAGGACTCCTCTCCTTCTTGTTGAGAGTTGAATAGTCCCGCTTGAAATGAGCGTGTGCACGCTGCGGGCTGTCTCCGTATTAGGATTATGATGTATAAACATCTAAATGTCTCCAGTGATGTGCAGGCACCCAACAGGATGCCGGTTGTGATGATCCAAATGTAATCCTCCTAATCCCCGAACAAAGCCTCTCTCTTTCTCATAAAGTTGAGGCTAGACAGGGAAGGTGGTAGTCCCGCTGCGGGTAAGCGCATACACGCTGCGGGCTGGTCTCCGTGCACGCAGCAGAGAGGAGAGGAGTCCTTTTCGGGAACTAGGAGAATCCTTATTGTTCTCGTTTTTAACAATTGGCATCCTGTTGGGTGTCTCTTCACTATTGGATTTAGCGATCAGCTCGCTGTGTAGCCAGCTGTATGACAATGAGCAATAAAAGGATGTTAAGGAGATGGGAACAAACAAGAAGGAGAGCAGGGGATAACATTTACGAGAGATGGGGACTATCCAGAGATGGAAGGAGAGTAGAGGATGACCACATTTACGAAACATATGGAGAGACCCCCGTTGATAATAGTCATAGAAGGTCGTGATTAGGGTATGGCAACCGGAGTGCTGAATGGTTATTACCTTTGCTCTGACTAAGGGACAAGCCCTGTGTCCTTGCGAAAAGTAGTCACCAACAATGTTGCACTAGCCTTTTCGCTTAATTCATGCTAGGAAGGGAGTTTTAGCCCTAATTAATATGATAAAGAGAAGGGACTGTGGGGTCTAGGGTCATATGAAGTAAGAGAAAAATGTTGCTAATGTTATCCTATTACCTAGGGCCTTAAGCTATATTCAGAAATAGTGTTTTGCATGCTTCTATATGTTGTAACTTACTCAATTCTATTAATATGTTGTATCTCCATAAATCAGATATTTTGTATTAATGTTTGTCTGGAATGAAAAATCTAACCACAAAGCAAATTAGCTGAGCGCCTGCTAATGTGAAACTTTGCAGAATCAAGAAGTTATGGCAGCCTCAAGGACCCCTGATTGGAGAAGCAATAAGGAACTTCATGACATTTATCATTAGGCTCGACCGCTACCATATTTTATACCTGATTTTTTTTTAATAAGATCTTTCCAGAATATTACAGATATTTTCCATTGACGTGATTGTTGTGATGTGATTATTGTTTATAAAACTATTAGCCTTTTCCTTGAGTAAAGCAGTTCAGTTTGGACACCAGACACTGTGTGTGGTCTCTTATCTCTGGGCTCTGATCGATCGTTACAGCTACTACTACATATGGTAACTAACAATGGCTTGTCAATTGAAGGTAGTTATTTCATCTGTAGAGGAAATATAGAAAACTGCCCCAACACCTCCTCTTGCGCTGTCTCTAGCCCGATGCACAGCTCCTCCTGCGCAGTTTCTGTCCTCCGAGGCACACCTCCTCCTGCGCAGTCTCTGTTCTCCGAGGCACACCTCCTCCTGCGCAGTCTCTGTTCTCCGAGGCACACCTCCTCCTGCGCAGTCTCTGTTCTCCGAGGCACACCTCCTCCTGCGCAGTCTCTGTTCTCCGACGCACACCTCCTCCTGCGCAGTCTCTGTTCTCTGAGGCACACCTCCTCTTGCGCTGTCTCTAGCCCGATGCACAGCTCCTCCTGCGCAGTTTCTGTCCTCCGAGGCACACCTCCTCCTGCGCAGTCTCTGTTCTCCGAGGCACACCTCCTCCTGCGCAGTCTCTGTTCCCCAATGCACACCTCCTCTTCCCCAGTCTTTGTCCCCCGATGCACACGTCCTCCTGCGCAGTTTGTGTCCCCCGATGCACACCTCTTCCTGCGCAGTCTCTGTCCATCGATGCACAGTCCTCTTGTGCAGTCTCTGTCCCAGATCCACATCTCCTCTTGCACAGTCTCTGTCCCCTCATGCACACCTGCTCCTACGCAGTCTCTGTCCCAGATCCACATTTCCTTTTGTGCAGTCTGTGTCCATCGATGCACACCTTCTCTTGTGCAGTCTCTGTCCCCCGATGCAACCCTTCTCCTGCGCAGTCTCTGTCCATCGATGCACATCTCCTCTTGTGAAGTCTCTGTCCCCCGATGCAAACCTTCTCCTGCGCAATCTCTGTCTATCGATGCACACCTCCTCTTGCGCAGTCTCTGTCCCCTCATGCACACCTGCTCCTACGCAGTCTCTGTCCCCTCATGCACACCTGCTCCTACGCAGTCTCTGGCCCCGATCCACATCTCCTCTTGCACAATCTCTCTCCATCGATGCACACCTCCTCTTGCGCAATCTCTATCCATCGATGCACCCCTCCTCTTGCGCAATCTCTGTCCATCAATGCACCCCTCCTCTTGCGCAATCTCTCCATCGATGCACAGTCCTCCTCTTGCGCTGTCTCTGTCCCCTGATGCACACCTCCTCTTTCAGACTACTCCTTTAGATCACCCCTGTGCAATACTGCAATCTGAACTGCGTAGAAGACCCTGCTCAGGACCTTTCACAGGTACTGCCTCTTTGTTATATTGATCTCTGGTACCGGTTCTATCTCTCTCTCACGTCTAGGAGCTGAACCAAGGCCGCGACCTGCAGTGTCCCAGCAGTGAAACCCATCCCAGGCGGTTCTTGGTGAAGACCAGGGGCTGTTAGACTCCGCGCCTTGCTAGGCCAGAGACAATCTAGACTGAGAGATTTCCTGTGAATGTAACAATAATAATAATAAATTATTTGGTCTAAAACCCTGATAGATATTGGTAGTCAGTGATTATATAACTTTCAAACAATAGGTTTACATACATGAAGCGCTTCCCTTCTTTGCAGCAGATAACATTCCACAATACGTTCAAAATGTTCTAATGTGGAGTAATTTCTATATAAAAACACATAACCACACATAGTGTAATACAGTACAGGATCTAAACAATAGAGATTCTATGGGAAGATGTGAATTTTTCATCTAGGGTTCCACCATCCAACACCGTGTCATCACCGGCATATCCCCCATAAGGATGTCTACTCACAAGATGTATCCATAACAAGCGCCTTAAAATGATCTCATAGTTGGCCTCTCTGCATACCACCGACTCAGAGGGTTGCTAATAATCAAAGCACCTCCTTCACTTTCCACATCACATGAAGTGTCAATAGAAAAGAAAAGAAAAGCAATCTTGTGCTTTACCTTTTATTTTAAAAACAGTAAAAAAACAAATGAGGACCGGAGTTAGAGTCAAAACAAGCAGTAGTTGTATACAGCATGAATCGATCAAACAGACCACGTCAGTCCCGCTTGCTTTACTCCCGCCGATTGGCTCCTAGCTCTATAACCAACGTGATTCAACTTTACAATAAAGTCTTTATCAAGGTATAATTCCACAGGTCCGTCCATATCTTTTATACTGCTCTTCCGATACTTTGTCTCCACCCCTTCATCAAAAAGAGGCTTGGTATCAAGTCTTACATGGGCGTATTGCCGTGGTCAGAATTCTTCAAAACGAAAAACTTTATTCAAATCGCCGACTAATACACACATAAACTATCTAGAATCCAGTCTGCCCTTCTTAATCTCCCGCAGATTTTTCTTCCATATATAAATGTCACGGGTTCCATACATGTATAAAAGAGACAGCAATAGTAAGAAAAATCGGCAATACTAGTAAAAAAACAACATTAGTCATTTTAAAATAAAATAAAAGAGACGGTAATATCCATTGTCAAATAATGCTTAGCAGATATTTTGTTAAATTGGGATATATTCCCTAAAATGACATACTTTCAGGTAAGTGAAATAATGTATAAATACACTCTCACATCAAAATGTGGAAAGATATATAACCACCAAAATTAATTTACAGACATAATATTTTAATTATAAGCCACTCCATCACCTTCCACTGAACTAAGAACAGGAAGACAAAGGAGAGGAACATGTCCTGATAAATTCATCATCATCATCATTTATTTATATAGCGCCACTAATTCCGCAGCTCTGTACAGAGAACTCATTCACATCAGTCCCTGCCCCATTGGAGCATACAGTCTAAATTCCCTAACATACACAAACAGAGAAAGAGACACTAGGGTCAATTTTTGATAGCAGCCAATTAACCTACTAGTATGTTTTTGGAGTGTGTGAGGAAACCGAAGCACCTGGGAGAAACCCACACAAACACAGGGAGAACATACAAACTCCACACAGATAAGGCCATGGTTGGGAATTGAACTCATGACCCCAGTGCTGTGATGCAGAAGTGCTAACCATTGAGCCACAGTGCTGCCCAAAGTCTTCACTCTGATGGATTAAGAAGTGATAAACACATACAACACCACACCACCTATAGATCCAACCAGGTTACACCACCTATAGATCCCGCCAGGTTACACCACCTATAGATCCAACCAGGTTACACCACGGCACCACATTCACTTTCCACTTAGTACCAGGACCCCTATCCTCTCTACAAGGCAGCAACCAATCACAGCTCCACTGATACATCCTCAAAGCGCAGACAGTCCCTACCCTACATCTCCACCTAAAGATTTGAAGGATTTATTATAGAGGGTGTTACATGAAGGACATAGAGCACTACACCACCATGGAGAGTGGGCTCTGGACCCCGCTGTCAGACATGCTATGGAGATATACAGCTGATTTACCAGAGTTTCTCTCAGCCCCTCGTTACGTTTGTCATGTTTCTATATGCTGGTAAAATGTACAATAACGTGTGTATTTGTCAATGTATCCAGGTGACTCTTATGTAGTGTTTTTGTCATGACAGAAAGAGCAGTTTATCATTCATCTACATTCTAAATATCCTTTTATGTTTATATAGATAACAGGAAATCCCTAACAAGCACCCACAGAAGTATATCCTAAAATGTATTCCCCAGTTTCTCCATCAAATTTATCCGTATCGGGGAATGATCCCAGATTAAAATACTCCCAATTTGAAGAGTAAGGAAGTTGAAACCATCAAATTATCAATACGTGAAAAGGTATGATGAACCCCCGACTGAAAGGTATGGGTTCTTCCATTAGGATTATGAACCCTCCATGGGCCAATAAGCCCATGACTGTGTAACGATACTTACCCCTCAACGCTCCCCCGCCGCTCTGTCAGACCTGGAAGCCGCACTTCTGGGTTCGGCGGTCACGTGACCGCCAGACCTAGGGTGGGGAATTCAAACGGGCTCACTATAAAATATCGCTCTGACACTTTAGGAGTGTCAGAGCAACTTACCTGTTCCTGGCTCCTGAATCCTGTTACTCCTTGTGCCTGCTCCCTGACCTCCTGTGTACCGAACCGGCTTGCTGACCTTTCTGGACTCCATTTCACCTGTGTACCGACCCGACTTGTTGACCACCCTGATTGCCTGTGCTCCTAACCCGGATTGTCTCACGTTCCTCTCTCTACTCGTTTATCTGCCATACCTGTGTACCGACCCGGCTAGCTGACTACTCATCTGTTCTGGTGACCCGTGTACCGAGCTGGTTTGATTGGCGCCGAGATTGCCTTCTGATCCTGTCTGCATTACCTTCCCGTGTACTGACCCGGCCTGTCCGACTACTCTCATCCTGCTCCTACTCCGCTGTACTACATCTTGGGGCAAACTTGAGGACCGCGACCTGCGACTCCTAGCAGCAAAGCCCATCCCGCCTTGCGACGGTTCTTGGTGAACACCGGGGAGATGGTTACTGGCACGGTTGGCTTATAGGAAATTGATCCCTAGGCTCTGCTGGCCATTGCTTAGCCCACCCACAGGCGTGGAGTCTAACAGGCTGGTGGTTTTCGCCAGGAACCCCCGCAAGGAGGTATGGACTTTGTGGCACCAAACCTGCAGGTCGCGGTCCTGTGAGCGGGTCTACAGCAGTACGGTGTGGAGGAGCCAGGTGACATGGGCAGCTATAGATGAGGCACAAGGAGAGTAGATGTCCTGTGGTGCAACCATGAGAAACAGAGGCTGTCACAAGGGTGATAGGTAGAGGTACTGAAATAGCTGGAGTACAGCACTAGAATTGTGCAGACCACACGAGGAAGTGGAGATAACTGGGGAATCAGGCGATGAGTCACCGAGGCAGTTGCGGTCCACAGTGGTAGCGGTTAGAGAACTGGGGCTGTCACAATGAAGTACAGGAGAGGTGGTATAATAGTACTGGAGCAGCAATAGTTCAATACAGCCAGAGACTGAGAGCAGACTGGAGTAGCGGAGGTAACTTGTGGTAACAGCTGATGAATCACAATAGTAGTAGCGGCTCTGAGCGGTAGTGATGAGAGAACCGGAGCTGTCACGATGATGTACACTGGAGATGGTAATAGTGGTACTGGAGCAGTGATAATTCAACTCCGGCAAGGACTGAGAGCAGACTGAAGTAGCAGAGGTAACCCATGGTAACAGCTGATGAGTCACAGGTGTAGTAACGGCTCTGAGTGATAGCGGTGAGAGAACAGAAGCTGTCGCGATGTAGTACAGTTGAGATGGTAAATAGCAGTACTGAAACAGCAGGAGTTCAATACAGCCAGAAACTGAGAGCAGACTGCAGCAGCAGCGGCTCTGAGTGGTAGCGATGAGAGAACCGGAGCTGTCACAATGAAGTACACTGCAGATAGTAGGATAGGTACTGGAGCAGCAATGGTTCAACACAGGCCACGAACTGAGAGCAGGCTGAATAGCGGAGGTAACTCCTGGAGACAGCTGAGGAGTCACAGGTGTAATAGCGATGTAGCGATGAGAGAACTGTCACGATGAAGTACACTGGAGATGGTTAGAAGGCTACTGGAGCAGCGATGGTTCAACACAGGCCACGAACTGAGTGCAGGCTGGACTAACGGAAGATCCACAAGGAGCACAGGAACCAGAACCACAGGCTACAGGAAGTGAGCTTGAAGAACAGGCATTAGACAGGTGAATCCAGGAGGTTTAAATAGTGCTCCAGAAATGCTCAGCCAATGAGAAAAGGAGGGAGGTCCAGAAGTGCAGTAGACTTGCACCTGTGCCGAACTCAGTATAGCTGAATGAATGAAGTTAGTCTGATGCTGGAACATGGCAGTTTCCAGACCAATGACATGCGGGCAATGGAACAGGTACTACTTGCGGGACCGAAGCGTTACAGTTAGACTCCGCACCTCAGGTAAGCCAGCCCTAATCAAAATTAGTAGTGTTATCCAGTAATCCATTACAGACTGCCCTTAAAATATTGAATAATATCCTATCCAGAACTAACATAGGAGGCCGGGATAGATGATTTATCTCACCGGGGGTTATCTACCGTATTAAAATCATCTCCCACAATTAAATTTGGAAAATCTCTTTGATGTAAGAGTTCCGACAATTTAGCATAAAAGCTTCGGTTAGGCATATTTGGAGCATATATATTCAACAATGTAAAATGTTCCCCATTAATTAACAAATGCAGAAGAATATATCTACCTTCACTATTGATTAGCTTATCCTCAATAATATAGCTCAACCTTCTATTCAAAAGTATTGCAACTCCTTGTTTTTTAGTCTCATAAGGGGCAGAGATACAGTCAAGTCCATAAATATTGGGACATCGAGACAATTCTCATATTTTGGGCTCTATACACCACCACAATGGATTTGAAATTAAACAAACACGATGTGCTTTAACTGCAGACTTTCATCTTTAATTTGAGAGAATTTACATCCAAATCAGGTGAACAGTGTAGGAATTACAACGGTTTCTATATGTGCCTCCCACTTTTTAAGGGACCAAAAGTAATGGGACAAACTAAACAATCCTACATCAAACTTTCACATTTTAATACTTTTTTGCAAATCCTTTGCAGTCAATTACAGCCTGAAGTCTGGAAGGCATAGACATCACCAGACGCTGGGTTTCATCCCTGGTGATGCTCTGCCAGGCCTCTACTGCAAATGTCTTTATTTTTTGCTTGTTCTTGGGGTATTTTCCCTTCAATTTTGTCTTCATCAAGTGAAATACATGCTTAATCGGATTCAGGTCTGGTGATTGACTTGGCCATTGCATAACATTCCACTTGTTAGCCTTAAAAAACTCTTTGGTTGCTTTTGCAGTATGCTTTGGGTCATTGTCCATCTGCACTGTGAAGTACCGTCCAATGAGTTCTGAAGCATTTGACTGAATATGAGCAGATAATATTGCCCAAAACACTTCAGAATTCATCCTGCTGCTTTTGTCAGCAGTTACAACATAAATACAAGGGAACCAGTTCCATTGGCAGCCATACATGCCCACGCCATGACACTACCACCACCATGCTTCACTGATGAGGTGGTATGTTTTGGATCATGAGCAGTTCCTTTCCTTCTCCATACTCTTCTCTTCCCATCACTCTGGTACAAGTTGATCTTTGTCTCATCTGTCCATAGGATGTTGTTCCAGAACTGTAATGGCTTTTTTAGATGTTTTCCAAACTCTAATCTGGTCTTTCGGTTTTTGTGGCTCTCAAATGGTTTACATCTTGTGGTGAACCCTATATTCACTCTTGTGAAGCCTTCTCTTGATTGTTGACTTTTACACATATACACCTACCTCCTAGAGAGTGTTCTTGATTTGGCCAACTGTTGTGAAGGGGTTTTTCTTCACCAGGGAAAAAATTCTTCTGTCATCCACCACAGTTGTTTTCTGTGGTCTTCTGGGTCTTTTGGTGTTACTGAGCTCTCCGGTGCATTCTTTCTTTTTAAGAATGCTCCAAACAGTTGATTTGGCCACACCTAATGTTTTTGCTATTTCTCTGATGGGTTTGTTTTGATTTTTCAGCCTAATGATGGCTTGCTTCACTGATAGTGACATCTTTTTGGATCTCACATTGAGAGTCGACAGCTACAGATTCCAAATGCAAATGTCACACCTAGAATCAAATCCAGACCTTTTAGCTGCTTAATTGATGATGAAATAACGAGGGAATAGCCCACACATGTCCATGAAATAGGATTTGAGTCGATTGTCCCATTACTATTGGTCCCTTAAAAAGTGTGAGGCACATATAAAAATCGTTGTAATTCCTACACCGTTCACCTGATTTGGATGTAAATACCCTCAAATTAAAGCTGAAATTCTGCAGTTAAAGCACATCTTGTTAGTTTCATTTCAAATCCATTGTGGTGGTGTATAGAGCCCAAAATATGAGAATTCTGTCGATGTCCCAATATTTATGGACTTGACTGTACATTCTTGAATCCATGAAGACTTTAAAGTCATCCCCTGAGTAAAAGTCTTATGTGTCTCTTGAATAAACACTATATCCGGTGACAAAGTTTTCAAATGGGTTATAACTTTTTTCCACTTAAGCAGTGAATTCAAACCCCCTACATTCCAAGACTTACTATTAAATTTAGACTCCAACATATGCTAAACTCAGTTTCAATCATACTGTTTTCCATTTATCCTATTCCCTCCCTCGGGCAGCATTGATCAAACACAAATATGATCCCACCCTGTCCCAGCAAGCAGGACGAAAACTGATTTCAATTTCTCTATATCTATGACCGCACCCGGATAGCCTAAAGCTAATAACAAACAATATCCTGAATAATAGTTGTGGACTATTAGTACAAAACTTCTCACTTTTCCAATTTTCCACCTGGCCTAATTTCATGTACAAGCCAGGGACATAAAAATAAATAACACACACCACAAATAACACAAAAAAGCATTACAAACATTACAAAGTATCATCATTGGACTTCCTATTCATTTAAATTATCTTGTTTCCCTATATTATTATATTCTTGTGATCCTGTCCCCCTATGGGGATACACTAACTAAACACAAATGTATTGTCCGCCTTATATTTCTGTTTACTTTTCTTTAAATAAAACTCTTCGTCCTTCACCAATCACCCTCTTGTGATTGCACTTAGTAACAACATAATAAAATCAAGCGTTGTATCTCATAATCTGTTCGGTCTTTCCTTACAGGAATTCACTGATGTATTCTTCCCATATGTGTTAATGGCACATGTATGGAAGGAAAAAAAAGATATTTATAACGCAATACAGTTTATAAAACTGGACTTTAATACACAACATATAAAACATGTATCATAAACAATGAATCGTTGAGGTACAATCAAATGTGTGTAACTTCCCACCAGATGGAAGATATAATGAGCACGATGGTAAACATAGAAGCTCCCGGGAATGCTCCAATGGTTTTTTCTCCTCCAGGTGTTAGTCTTTCAGGTGGAAGTGTTCTTCTGTACCAATAGAGAAAGGAATCCTCTGTACCCAACGCGTTTCAACTCATAGGTTCAGTCTCTTTCAAGGATGAGGTCCTTTCACTCCCTAGCTTCATTTTATACCGAGGTGTATATATCAAGTTGAAAGGTCAAAAGGTCCTTAGGTTCTAATTTATCCAAACTCATATATATTTAATAAATATTAAATAACATTGTATTATATATATAATTACAACATTAAACACACATTTTCAATTGTTAGATATGTAAAATTGATGAAACACAGTAACCAAGTCCTATAATCCATCCATTTCTAATGGATGGATTATAATTCTATATTATCGCTAATATTCTAAGATATAAATAAAGATTTACAATAGCATCTATTTCCCTTGGGAAAAGGCGCACTTAGGAAAAGGTGGGGGGGGGAATAAGGAAAAAATGGTAATCTTACTGAATATGAGGAAAATGCAATGAATAGGAGGCTGCTTATTAGACGATCCAAAGCCGAGATGATTTGCTAGAATATAAGGATAAAAATAAAAGAGTTTCCAATACTCAGATACACATTCCATGTATTACTCAGTATTCACAATCAGCAATGGAAGTGAGCAAAATCATCAGAAGAAATTGGCATCTGTTACTTAAAGATGATGTGTTAGGAGGCGTTCTCCCACAGTACCAGAAAGTAGTCTTTAGAAGAGCCTCTAACCTTAAACAGAAGCTGGTCTCAAGTTCTTTGCCGAAAGAAGATAAAGGAACCAATAATTGGTTAACACAGGAAACTAAGATAAAGGGGTTTTATCTCTGCAATGATTGCTCAGCATGTAAGAATACTGGAGGAACTACTACAAAAGCCATTAGGGAATTCTCTTCAAAAACAACACAGCAGAAGTTCAAAATAAAGGAGAGACTTACCTGTGATTCAACAGGAGTAGTGTACATAGTTACATGCCCATGTGGACTACAGTACATTGGCCGGACCTGTAGAAAACTTGAAAATAAGGATTTCGGAACATATATACGAAACATTAAAATTGGTCTGAAGACACATAATCTTTCCAACCATTTCAGACTAAAACATCAGAAAGACCCGAAACGTATGAAGTTTACGGCCTTTCAACTAGTGAATAAAGACTGGAAAGGAGATTACAACAAAAGGTTGAATCAGCAGAGTCACAATGGATATACACCCAGGGATATACAATGGATATACACCCAGGGATATACAATGGATATACACCCAGGGATATACAATGGATATACACCCAGGGATATACAATAGATATACACCCAGGGATATACAATGGATATACACCCAGGGATATACAATGGATATACACCCAGGGACTTTAGCACCGGCAGGTTTGAATGTGGATTTTTAACTTGTTTCTTTTTTGTAATATTTTGAACCACAGGAATTAGTCCTCATATATTTGCCAAACAGGATTGTAGCCGGCATGAGGGAATATATATGCTCTGGAGTATTGTATTTATTCCACCTTATTCCCATGATGGAATTAGTCCGGCCAGTTCCCTTCCAGCTTTAGCACATTAGTCATTGTGGTATAGTATATAGTTTATGTAACAATTCCATCGATTTTGGATGGATTATTTCCATGTAATAAGAACATCCCAATAAGTTTGGATCATTTAGATCAATATATATAATGTCTGTAGAAATGTGATAATTTATGATTGATTGCATCGTTAGATGAAGCCTCTAGTTATCTATTTAACACCTTTATGTGGTGATGCTGTGATAATATCCAGTATGTTTTAAAAATATACATACCGCAGTATTTATACTCTGTGCATTTTATTGTGAATATAATCCAATTAGAACTAAGGTACTAAGTATGTACATGGGGCTTATGATTGATGAAATAATTTTAACATTTTGTGCAATTTATTTGATATGACTTTTGAAATTCGTTCCGGTCATTGTGCTAACATACATGATTACAAGTACGTCCAGTGCATGTATCACATATATGTTGTGAAATATATTTTAATATGATCTATATCATTAGTTTAATTAGGTCAAGAACGTATAGTTATTAATGTAGATTAATCTTGTGATTGCTGTAATTATAACCATAAAAGATGTTTGAATGAGGGTCACAAACTGCGCTCTGAACATTTGGCCAATACAAACGTTTTGAGAAGCCGATTGGCTCAGATCACTATTTAAACTGACACTTTGGAGAATGAAGGAACCACCTGACGAAGTCAACCAATGACGAAACGCATAGGGTTGTGATGGCAGCCTCTTTGCCCAACATATTTTTGAAGCTTAACATTCGCAGCAGCCGGGACTCCCCGACAGCGTCTGAGCAGTTTATCTGAGCATCGTACACTGCTTGGTAGTCAGAGCCAGACAGGACGAGGGCTGTTAATAAAAGAAGCCTTTCAAGGAATTTTTATTCATTGTAAAATGTGTTTTTAATCCCTATTTTATGAATAAAGTATCTAACAGAACTTCACTAAGGTGCCTCTCTCTCCTTTATGGTATCCAAATTGGGGAGTGAAACGTTAGAGAAGACACACAGGATTGAGAACACTGAAACACGAGTTCGATAAAAGTTAACTCTTGGCGTTCCATATTTGTCTGTGCATTAACTCATTCATACATGAATTCATATGGACATTCATTTGAGCTTATTGAATTTGTTTTCATGATATACAAAATATATGTCCTTGCTTGTTAGTGATAACATGTGTTGAGAAATATTTCACGAGTGTGTATACATTATTAGAACAACTGTGGCTTTCAAGCAATCTTTATTCATCTGGTCTCCTTTGGATCATCTAATAAGCAGCCTTCTATTCACTGTATTTTCCTGATATTCAGTAAGATTACCATTTTATCCTACCCCCCCTTTTCCTAAGTGCGACCTTCCCTAAGGGAAATATGTGCTATTGTGTTAGGTGAGGAGACACCCCTATTTTAAGGTCTGTGGCAGCAATCCACCTGATATATCTACTTTAGGTGATTATAAAGATTTCTTTATACATAGATGAAAAACCTTTTAAAGATGGTCCGCAAATATTTTTGTATACATTAAGTTTACCATTTGAAATTGCCGAAACAGGAAGTGTGGGAACACTACTTGCGTTCCATGCCTCGGTATAGTCACTTCCGGTTTGCGGTCCACCTTCGTTTTTGCAATGGAAGGGGTCATGACTTTCAATAAACTTTATTCATTGCTCCTTTTATATTATAGTTTGTTCTTCTGCGTTCCACATTGGGAATCAACTTAGCTATTCAGTATTATGCAAAACAGAGTCAATGGTAGTTAGACTTTTGCATTATAATAATAAAATAATATTACAAGGCTGTTATGTTGAACATATTATAAATGGTCTTCCATTACAAAAAAATTAAAGAAAACATAAGAAAAAATACAAAAATAAAAGTACATACAGGGACATGTAAATGTCATTTGAATAATTTTGATCTCTTATGTGCATATAACAGAAATTACAATGTATGATGGTGTCATGAGATCGACTACAATGAATTCTGTTTATTTCACAATAATATTAATAATAATTGTTGTGAATTTGCAGGAATTATGATCCTACATCTGAAAAGAAGGGAAAAAAAGACAACAAATGCAATATAATTAGCTTAAAAACCATTTTAGTTCAAACTCCTTATTTAGTCCACAAGGAACAAGAGCATTTAATTTATACATCCGTCATTTCTCATGTCACTAACATTTTCTCTAAATTTCTGTTTCCAACTCATTGACCACTTGTATACCCCAAAAATCAATAAGGCTCTTCGTAGAGCAATTATGGATTTGTTTACAGAATGTGTCTTTTCCTTTTTTAATATTATATAAATGTTCTGATATTCTTTCTTTCAGTGGTCTAGATGTTTTCCCTACATTTAGTAATCTGCAACAACATTCTAAAATATATATGATTTTTTGTATTACATGTAATGAATTGATCAATTTTATATGTAAGGCCATTGTGGGTAAATTGTGTAATTTTTGAATTTTTTGTTTTTAATGGTTTTATATCCTACACAATCTACATATAGCAAAAAATCTTGTGCTAACAAAAATTCAGAAATTATTCACCTGAACACATACAAAAGAATTGTTATATTACAAAATGACGCTATGTCTACATATTTTCTTCTTTTCCCTTGTACCATGCATAACTGAATATTGTGACTGGAACCTTTTCTTGGCATGAAGAAGGGATAAACGATCTTCCCAAATATAAGTATTATCCAATCTTATCAATTTATTTGTGTATCCACAACCTTTAGCTGTGGAAACTCTAATTTCTGTATTCACTTATTTGAACACATTTCTTTATCTTTACATTGTTACAAGCTGTGAATAAAGGGATTACTTCTACGCACACTTTCTCTATCTCACAGCGTCTTGATCGCTGACTCCTTAACACACACGGGACTCTTCCAGAGATTAATCACATGTCCTTTTCTCTCTTCCTTATTGGGTTTCACTGGTTGTCATAGATTAGTTTCCGGATTTCACCAGCACGCTAACTGCTAATGCGAAATGGTGGATATTCACGCTAAACTCTTGCACCTGGATGAGTAACATACGTCTATATATTACCTGATTACATTCAATATTGAGTATGCTATCACTGATGAAAGTTTTGGATTAACTGAAACATTGTACATTATGGATTAAAATTAATTTTTGACACTTTATCTCTGGCTCAAATCCTTGAGTGCCGCCCATTTTATTCAGCATGATTTACATCCGACTTGAGGTGAGCGCCTGGGTCAGTAAATGTTTGGACTGTTTTGATCACCAAGCTATGTACTGCTATATCATCTATTTTAATCAACTGATTTCACAGTATTTGGAGTATCGCAGCAACCTTGTTTCATATCCAATTGCTTCGGTCCTGTGTGAATTTTCTGATTTTCAATAAGTTTTGATTTCTGTGTAAAACATTTCCCACACTCAGAAAAATGGAAATGGTTTCTCAGCTGTGTGAGTTCGCTGATGTTCAACAAGAATTGATTTTCGTGTAAAACATTTCCCACACTCAGAACATGGAAATGGTTTCTCATGTGTGTGAGTTCTCTGATGATTAACAAGAGTTAATTTATGTGAAAAACATTTCCCACACTCAGAACATGGAAATGGTTTCTCACCTGTGTGAGTTCTCTGATGTTCAACAAGATTTGATTTTCGTGGAAAACATTTCCCACACTCAGAACATGGAAATGGTTTCTCATGTGTGTGAGTTCTCTGATGATCAACAAGATTTGATTTTCGTGTATAACATTTCCCACACTCAGAACATGGAAATGGTTTCTCACGTGTGTGAGTTCTCTGATGATTAACAAGAGTTAATTTATGTGAAAAACATTTCCCACACTGAGAACAGGGAAATGGTTTCTCACCAGTGTGAGTTCTCTGATGATTAACAAGAAATACTTTATGAGAAAAACATTTCCCACACTCAGAACATGGAAAAGGTTTCTTACGTCTGTGCGTGATCTGCTTTTTATGAAGAGATAATGTAACTGTTAAGCTTTTGTTATCAGGAAAATATTCCTCATGATCAGAGGGATCAGATGATTTATCTGCTCTGTGAAGTATTGGATGTATATTTAGGGCAATGGGGTTTTCTCCAGGAGAATCTTGTGTGATGTTATCTTCTATTTCACAATCTGTTGAAACAATGAATTTTCCTTCGGAGATATTCCTGTGTTTGCATCCATTTGCTGAAAACAGAATAAATGTATGGAAACAGACATATAATTTTAAATTAACATTAAAATGCCCAGCATTTTTATACTATGAGTAAGTTGAAATGTTCAGATGTTTAATTTTAATTTGCAAACTACAAGCACTTCATGATAATTATAAACCTGTATTACCAAGCACAATGCATAGACCCAGCCACAGTGACACACAGATCACATCCAGATTCATCAACTTCAGCCAAAATGCAGACTTTACACACTGTAATAACCACAAACAAGTTCTGCATTTACTTAGCCGTTGTGTGTGGTTTTATTGTTACCTTAATTAGTGCACCAAACAGCAATTGGTTATTGTATATTAAGAAATTTATATGATGGTGCCAATAAATTATGTTCTTTAATTATAAAACATATAGGGTCTGATTTAGAGTTGGACGCAATTCCAACTAATCAGTGCAAACAGCAGTGTGTCAGAAGGTGGAATTTGTCTTAAGTGTACTTTGTGATGGGGTGTATGTGATCTTAGAGGAAGGGGGATATTCTAATATTTTGCATTAGCATTACATTGCTACTATATAGCCGAGGATAAAATATTCCTTGATTATTACACAGGGAAGATAATGAGTTATGACACGTGGTCATAGAGAGAGGATTATGGGTAGTATCCCAGGATCTACTGTACAGGATATTCATGGGTAAAGGAGGAGACTGGTCAGATCTCTGGGCTGGTAGCACACAATGATATGATGTGAGGAGGAGACTGGTCAGATCTCTGGGCTGGTAGCACACAATGATATGATGTGAGGAGGAGACTGGTCAGATATCTGGGCTGGTAGCACACAATGATATGATGTGAGGAGGAGACTGGTCAGATCTCTGGGCTGGTAGCACACAATGATATGATGTGAGGAGGAGACTGGTCAGATCTCTGGGCTGGTAGCACACAATGATATGATGTGAGGAGGAGACTGGTCAGATCTCTGGGCTGGTAGCACACAATGATATGATGTGAGGAGGAGACTGGTCAGATCTCTGGGCTGGTAGCACACAATGATATGATGTGAGAAGGAGAGTGGTCAGATCTCTGGGCTGGTAGCACACAGTGATATGATGTGGGGAGGAGACTGGTCAGATCTCTGGGCTGGTAGCACACAATGATATGATGTGAGAAGGAGAATAGGAGTCTAATAGGGGCTGATGGCTCCTGAGTTCCCCACTGGACAGATTTTCCTCATTAGTTTGTACTGACAGAGGAGGTTGTAGAATAAATGATTGTTTAAGTGACTGAATAAACAGAATATGTGACTCCTTTGTGTAATGAGTGTTTATTACTCACCAGTGCTGGTATCTGTAGGGATTTCCTCCTCCTTACACTGCTGATCACCCCTCACATACGTCTCTTCCTCTCCCTCTATAAATTCTACCTTAATATCAGTCAGGACATCATCCTAAATAACCCAGAAAACAATAAAATATTATAATTAATAACATCTGATTTAATTATTTGAGATGAAACAGAAGAATATCAGTGTATAACATCCAGAAAGATTTTTTACACATCATATAATGAAATCACTTTGGTGTTTTGGTATTTGACGAGACCTTAAAATGTCATCTACCTGATACTCCTGTGAGATACTGTGATTGTTTTCGGTACTATCCTGTAAATAAGGATGAAGATCTCTCTCTGGGGTATTTCTGTTATTGGATCCATCTGTAGGAAACACATAGTGACTGAGTACATTGCTAATATGTCATTATCAGATGATGTGTATCTAGGTGGCCCTCAAAACTGCTCTCCACGTTACAATCAATGAAAGTCTCCTCTTACCCTGTGATGTGAGGGGCCGGTGATTGTCAATCCTCACGTCCCCGTACAGATCGTTGGGTCCTATTAAATTCTCCAACTCCTCCTCCTGACACTTTATAGGAACCTGACATACACAATGACATAGTCATCATCCAGACACATCCCATAATGTTACTGTATAATGTCCCATTCCCAGCAGTCACCTCTCCAGTCACCGGCTGGATTATTGCTTTGGTCAGTTCCAGGATCTTCTGGTCATTGTTTCCCTCACGTATCAGTGAGTGAGGTTCAGGCACCGTGATGGGGCTCTGGGTCCTGCTCAATCCTCCTGACAGACAGGGGCGGGTCGTGGGTGTCACACACTCACCAGGTCTCTTTATCACTGCTGTGTAATCCTGTGTATGGGGAGAGATATCCAGGTGAATAAAAATCCACATATTTGGAATTTTATTTAGGGGTTAATTGTGGAAAATAAACAATAATGTTCTATTTTATCATTACAACACATATCCTATATTAACTATTTTCTATATACAGGAAATTGGAGTGTATATAGCATTTACCTCTCCTGCAGCGGTGGTAGTCAGCATATCGATGCCGAATACCCCGACAACACTTACCCCGACATGATGATTTCGACGGGCTCCTTACTGACGATCACAGATGACGACTACTGTTGAAAGCGACTTGAGCCAATCACAAAGAAGTAGTTTACAAAGCCTTCTGCATTGTACATAGGCGCATACTTACATTACCCCATTAACAGCAGCGATAATCCCCTCGCCATGGTGAATGACGTCATGAAGGGGAGACGGCTTATTACTTCTTCGTGATTGGTTCAAGTCACTTTCAACACTAGTCGTGAACGGTAATCATCGGTAAGAAGCCCTTCGGAATCATCATGTCGGGGTGTTGTCGGGGTATTCGGCATCGATATGCCGCACCCCACCCTCCTGCAGCTCCGGACATCTTCAGTGAGCCCACCTATCTGAGTCCTCAATCTACAGCCGGCCCCCATGGATCTATCATCTGCTTGGATAAATCAGTGCAAACAGTAAGAGGAGTTTAAAGTGGGGGCTCAGAATGGCCGACCTTTGAAAGATAGTGGGAGAGGTAAGTGATATATACACTGTAATGGTCAGTGCATATAGGGAACAGTTACAGCTAAGGCAGGGGTGATATTTGAAAAATAAACATTTATTGTATCTCTAGAACATTTAATAAAAACTCCAGAAAATGGAAATCATCCCAGAATTGTAAAACTCAGTTACAAAGTATCAGTTAGTGATAGAAAAAAACAACATACTGCGGCCAATGTAATATATCCCAATATCTGTGAAGATTGTGGGACTGATACTTCTATCTGAGACTGTCTACCTGCTGCTCATTTACAGCTGTTCAGGTGACTGAGGCAGAGCAGAAAGTACCAAAGGGAGAATGGTCACCACCCTGTGAGCCAGAGAGGAGAGGATCATGGGAAGGATAAACTATTAAATAAAAACACCAAAAAATTAAACATTCTTTATTATTATTATTAACCTTTATTTATAAGGCTCCACAAGGTTTCCATAGCGCCGTACATATTACAAACAGTAGAACTTACAGGGTTAACAGCACCTCTCCAGTCATGTCCCTGTTTTATTTATAGCAGTAAGAATGATGTCACTGTGACATTCCCAGAATCCCTCACCTCTCCAGTCATGTCCGTTTTATTTATAGCAGTAAGAATGATGTCACTGTGACATTCCCAGAATCCCTCACCTCTCCAGTCATGTCCCTGTTTTATTTATAGCAGTAAGAATGATGTCACTGTGACATTCCCAGAATCCCTCCTCTCCAGTCATGTCCCTGTTTTATTTATAGCAGTAAGAATGATGTCACTGTGACATTCCCAGAATCCCTCACCTCTCCAGTCATGTCCGTTTTATTTATAGCAGTAAGAATGATGTCACTGTGACATTCCCAGAATCCCTCAGCTCTCCAGTCATGTCCCTGTTTTATTTATAGCAGTAAGAATGATATCACTGTGACATTCCCAGAATCCCTCACCTCTCCAGTCAGCAGGTAGATGATTTCCAGGGTGAGATTTAATATCCTCTCACTCCTGTCCTTGTCCATCCTCAGGGATTCAGTGATTTAGACAGAACGGGTTTCACCTTCAGTTGACTTCTACTTATAGATTATTTGGTTCCTCACAGCAAAACTGTCTAGGAATAAATATAATAATTATTATAAACATCATAGTAGGAGACATGTAAGATAATGAAATATGAAATACTGAGGGACTCATGGAGAGCTTGATATAACAGCTTTTTCTTAAAATACTTATTTCTGTACTTATGTACACATGAAATGTGTAAGACTAAGTCCCTATGCAGACTGAGACACATCTTACCCTTACACCCCTGGATACTTATAGAGGCTGAACGGGGAAGGGGGGGGGCAGTAAGTGTAGGACAAGTGCAGTAATGTAGTGTCACACAATGTGTGTAACATGTAGAGGTAGAAACACCAGCAGATCAGCCAGTGTGGAGACACATCTGTTGTGGGTGCTGGACCCTTCTGCATGATATGTTCTGATGATGGACCTCGCTATAATTTAGGACTTCCAGTGGGCGGGGCATCTGAGACGGCTGCTTTTTACAACAGCTCCGTGTTTGTACTGATAATCTGCACAATCCAACATGAGTCTCACAATGTTACATCACTGCTTGGTGACTTCCTCAGGGAATGAGTCTCATTCAAGGACCTACACTTCAGGAAGGAAGACAGAGCTACTTTACAGCTTAACTAGGGGTCGGAGTTCACATGAGAACGGGAGCTGCAGCCCCCTGTGACAGACATGTAAGTGCCCCAACAACAAGGTATCAACACAAAGTGTGTTCGTCACATTATGACTAACTTCAGAGATAAACAGAAAAAGTACATCAGAGACTTGTCCATAATCTTTAAGTAGACTAACCCATGAACATGGCAGCTGTTCCCCTACCTGTTGGCGTTCCTCAAGGCTCCGTTCTTGGCCCCCTGCTTTTCTCCCTCTACACCTAATCCCTGGGTGTCCTCATCCGCTCCTTTGGCCTTCAGTATCACCTCTATGCTGATGATACCCAAATTTATCTTTCATCCCCTGACCTCTCCCCTTCCCTTCTGTCTCGCGTCTCCTGCAGTATCTCGGCCATCTGATCTTGGATGTCCCAACGTTTCCTTAAACTCAATATTTCCAAGACTGAGCTTATAGTCTTCCCCCCACCTCCTCCCCTCTCTATTTCTGTTAATAACACTACCCTTGTATGTGTTCCTCAAGTCTGATGCCTTGGGGTCATCCTTGATTCCTCCCTCTCCTTCAAGCCTCACATTCTGTCCCTCTCAAAATCCTGCTAGTTCCACCTTCGGAATGTATCCAAGATACGCCCCTTTCTCACCACGGAAGCTACAAAAACCCTCGTTCCCCGGCTTGTAATCTCTCGCCTTGACTACTGTAACCTCTTTCTCTCTGGCCTACCTCACTTTCACGTTGACCATCTTAAGTCTATCCTCAATGCTGCTGCCCGCCTCATTTTTCTCTCCCGTAGCTCTGTCTCCTTCCAACAGTCACTACATTGGCTCTCCATGGCCTACAGATTTAAATTTAAACTCCTCACCCTCACCTTTAAAGCTCTTAAGCAATCTTCCCCTCCCTACATCTCCAATCTTATCTCTACCTACACTCCTAGCTGCCCCCTTTGCTCTGCCTGTGACCGCCGCCTCACTACTTAACTGATCCCCTCTTCTCACTCCCGTCTCCAGGACTTTGCCCGGGCTGCTCTGCAGCTGTGGAACGATCTTCCACGTTCCATCAGGTTAGCATCTACTCTCAAAGGCTTCAAGCGTGCCCTAAAGACTAATTTCTTTATTTAAGTCTATCAGTCCTCCTCCTAACTCCCTTGTCCTGGCTCTCTCCCCCAGTTAGTACCACGC